>NC_056436.1:84748911-84918911 GCF_018296145.1 Oncorhynchus tshawytscha | reverse complement strand
GTGCCTTTGACTGGTCACTCTACTGTAAAGGCCTGATTGGTGGAGTGCTGCAGAGATGGTTGTCCTTCTGGAAGATTATCCAACTCCACAGAGGAACTCTAGAGCTCTGTCAGAGTGACCATTGGGTTCTTGGTCATCTCCCTGACCAAGACCCTTCTCACCCCAATTGCTCAGTTTGGCCGGGCGGCCAGATTTTGGAAGAGTCTTGGTGGTTTCCAATGATGGAGGTGACTGTTTTCCTAGGGACCTTCAATGCTGCAGAAATGTTTTTGCACCCTTCCCCAGATCTGTGACTCGACACAATTCTGTCTCAGGAACTGGTCTGTGAGTAACAGACCAGTTCCTTCTATAGGACGACACAGTCTACCACAGCTGTTAGTAACAGACCAGTTCCTTCTGTAGGAAAACATGTTCTACCGCAGCTCTTAGTAACAGACCAGTTCCTTCTATAGGACGACACAGTCTACTACAGCTCTTAGTAACAGACCAGTTCCTTCTATAGGACGACACAGTCTACTGCAGCTGTTAGTAACAGACCAGTTCCTTCTGTAGGAAAACACAGTCTACTGCAGCTCTTAGTAACAGACCAGTTCCTTCTATAGGACGACACAGTCTACCGCAGCTCTTAGTAACAGACCAGTTCCTTCTATAGGACGACACAGTCTACCGCAGCTCTTAGTAACAGACCAGTTCCTTCTGTAGGAAAACACAGTCTACTGCAGCTCTTAGTAACAGACCAGTTCCTTCTGTAGGACGACACAGTCTACCACAGCTGTTAGTAACAGACCAGTTCCTTCTATAGGAAAACACAGCTACAGCTCTTAGTAACAGACCAGTTCCTTCTATAGGATGACACAGTCTACTGCAGCTCTTAGTAACAGACCAGTTCCTTCTATAGGATGACACAGTCTACCGCAGCTCTTAGTAACAGACCAGTTCCTTCTGTAGGACGACACAGTCTACCACAGCTGTTAGTAACAGACCAGTTCCTTCTATAGGAAAAAACAGTCTACTACAGCTCTTAGTAACAGACCAGTTCCTTCTATAGGATGACACAGTCTACTGCAGCTCTTAGTAACAGACCAGTTCCTTCTGTAGGACGACACAGTCTACTACAGCTCTTAGTAACAGACCAGTTCCTTCTATAGGACGACACAGTCTACTGCAGCTGTTAGTAACAGACCAGTTCCTTCTGTAGGAAAACATGTTCTACTGCAGCTCTTAGTAACAGAATGATTATGTCAATATTTAGTTTTCTTTTTTTTAAATTCACCCCCTTAATTGCTTTCAAGGGTGATGTGTTTTAAAAGCCATTACTTTGCCAAGCCACACTTATGTCGTAATGCCTTGGGTTACTTTAATTTGTTTCCAAGATAATATCACGGATGAATAGCACTATGTCAATAGATAACACATCTGTTCTATGTCAGTAGATAACACATCTGTTCTATGTCAATAGATAACACATCTGTTCTATGTCAATAGATAACACATCTGTTCTATGTCAGTAGATAACACATCTGTTCTATGTCAATAGATAACACATCTGTTCTATGTCAGTAGATAACACATCTGTTCTATGTCAATAGATAACACATCTGTTCTGTGTCAATAGATAACACATCTGTTCTTTGTCAGTACATAACACATCTGTTCTATGTCAATAGATAACACATCTGTTCTATGTCAATAGATAACACATCTGTTCTATGTCAGTAGATAACACATCTGTTCTATGTCAATAGATAACACATCTGTTCTGTGTCAATAGATAACACATCTGTTCTTTGTCAGTACATAACACATCTGTTCTATGTCAATAGATAACACATCTGTTCTATGTCAGTAGATAACACATCGGGAGGGTATTGAGAGTAGACAAATATGGGAGTACATGAAAAAGAATGATCTGATTTACAGCCACTCAGCATGCTTATCGCAAAAAATCATTCCACTATCACTACATTGGTTGACATGACTGACCAGTGGCTCAATGCTATGGATAATGGCAGGTTTGTGGGTGTACTATTTTTAGATTTCAGTGAAGCCTTTGATTTAGTGAATCATTAAATAATTTTGACAAAATTAATGCACTGCGGTTATAAGGAGGTAGCATTGTATTGGGTACATTCATATCTAACTGACAGGAAACAGTTCAACTATATCAATGGTTCATTTTCTTCCCCTCATGTGTTAAACTGTGGAATACCGCAGGGCAGCTGCCTTGGGCCATTTCTTTATTTAATATTTACAAACGACCTTCCTTATGCCTTATCTGAAACTCAAGCTACTAAATTTACAGATGATACTACAATTTATACAACAAGACAATCAGTTCAACAGGTACAGCAAGCTTTACAAGGAGATTTGGAGAATATCAGAGAGTGGGTTTGCCAGAACAAACTTGTTTTAAACACCAAGAAAACCAAAGTTATGTTGGTCTGTTCCGCTAGGAAAAGGCCAACACAGCATGGGATACAATTAAGGACGGGGGGATACAAATTGAGGAAGTGGCAGAAACCAAACTACTAGGAGTGCAGCTAGACACCTGCTTATCTTGGTCGTCTCAAATAACTAATCTATGTAAAAAAGAAAAAAAGATTACAACTGCATGCATGATCAGAAGGATAGCTAAATATTTACCGGGAAAGATTCTTAAGCAAATAACACAAGCATTAATTGAGAGTCAGGTAAAGTACTGTTCTGTGGCCTGGGGAAATGCATCAGCAAGTGAAATTAGGAGGCTGAAGATTGCACAGAACAAAGCAGCAAGGATTATTTTAAGGTCGATATATGGTTCTTCTGTTGTGCAAAGCTCTTGGTTGATCATCAATCAACAAGATAATTGAAAAAAAACATGCTTATTTTATTTCATAATATACACCATTTAAAACGGCCAAACTCTATTCACAACGGTATTCAGTTGGTAAGAGACAGACATTCAGTAAATACGAGGAATAGATTGTCTTTGTGTTATCCAGACAGAAAATAGAAATAGGCTAAATACCATTTCAATTTACAGCAATAAAGAAATGGAATCATTTAACTGAGCAAACCAGAAACTGTTGAATACATACATTTAAACAATACTTTAAAACCATTTAAATACAATACATACATTTAATCAATACTTTAAAACCATTTAAATACAATACATAGGGAAGTTGTGCTGGACTACACTAGATGAAGAATCAATATATATTTTTAGACTGTTAGAGTATTATCTGGTGAATATGTCAGTGTATTATGTCTGTTAGTAACACTGTGTTTATATGTGAAAATGTGTTCTTATTATAAATTGTATTTTAATGTTTAAGGACTCTTTGAAGATTAGTCCAAATGAAGACTTAAAGAGATCCTAATAAAAATAAAATAAGATAAAATCTTAACAGTTTTCAGCAGTGCTAACATAATTGCAAAAGGGTTTTTTAATTATCAATTATCCTTTTAAAATTATAAACTTTGATTAGCTAACACAACGTGCCATTGGAACACAGAAGTGATTGATGCTGGTAACGGGCCTCTGTTTGCCTATGTAGATATTCCATAAAAAATCAGCCGTTTCCAGCTACAATAGTCATTTACAACATTAACAATGTCTACACTGTATTTCTGATCAATTTGATGTTGTTTTAATGGACAAAAAATGTGCTTTTCATTCAAAAACAAGGACATTTCTATGTGACCCCAAACTTTTGAACGGTAGTGTAAATTCCCATTGTTGGTCGATATCCATAGCTCATATCCATAACTCAGCCAGTAGAGGGCATATCATCTCCCTTCTCTCTAAATGCATTTCTCTTTCCGTCTCTTGCTGTAGTAAAAAGTTACTCAAGGCATCATTGAAGTGTCAATGTTGCCTTGTGATGTACTCTTGTCTGTATAGGCAGTTCTGTGCGACAATGGCCACAAAGGTAGAAGGATCTGAATAGAGACAGATTAGACAGTTCTGCAACATATTTTAGAGCCTTGTCTGCATCTGCACCATATTCTCTATATAGTGTTGACCAGTGTTGACCTCTCAATACTTTTGACCAGGGCCCACAAGAATGCAATCTCTCTGCCCGTAGGGCCCTGGTCAAACGTAGTTCACTATGGACACCGTTTGGGAGGCATCCCTTGTTCAATGCAGGTAAAATAGATGATTTGTGTTTTGTAAAAAACAAAACATGTTGTGTAACATTCCTCCATAATATGAAAGCAAGAAGATATGAAAGAGTTTTGAAACTGGCAACAAGTACCTGTTTTTCTGAAACGATTTCAGAATAAAACTTGACTGTCAAAAGTTCATATATGTTCATATACTGTAGCGCAAATGTTCATATAGCGCAAGACTAGCCTCATTGGACAATCTGATGTGTTTTATAATGTACTGTATTAATGCTGTGAAGGACAATCTAAGGTGTTTTATAATGTACTGTATTAATGCTGTGAAGGACAATCTGAGGAGTTGTAAAAGGCACTGTATTAAATTAATGCTGTGAAGGACAATCTGAGGTGTTGTAAAAGGCACTGTATTAAATTAATGCTGTGAAGGACAATCTGAGGTGTTGTAAAAGGCACTGTATTAAATTAATGCTGTGAAGGACAATCTGAGGTGTTGTAAAAGGCACTGTATCAAGGCTGTGAAGGACAATCTGAGGTGTTGTAAAAGGCACTGTATCAAGGCTGTGAAGGACAATCTGAGGTGTTGTAAAAGGCACTGTATCAAGGCTGTGAAGGACAATCTGAGGTGTTGTAAAAGGCACTGTATCAAGGCTGTGAAGGACAATCTGAGGTGTTGTAAAAGGCACTGTATCAAGGCTGTGAAGGCGTGAAGTCCATTTGAACTGTATTGTCCTCCGTCCGTCTAGCCTCAGATGTAGCCTGCTGAACAAGCTGACAGACTGCATGGCCCACAGACAGGGTTGGATTAATGCCTTGTGACATCTCCACCAGCATCAATATGAACTGACATCTCACAGCCATTACATAAGTGGAAACAGATGTTTTTCTGGAGAGCCATCTTATGGTAACTGTTACTCAGTAGAAAGACCAATATGTCTTAACAAATAAATGTCGAGATTGCGTTTTGGGTGGGGGAGAGGGACAATATTCACATGCATTGGGGCGGCAGGGTAGCCTAGTGGTTAGAGCGTTGGACTAGTAACTGAAAGGTTGCAAGTTTGAATCCCTGAGCTGACAAGGTACAAACCTCTCGTTCTGCCCCTGAACAGGCAGTTAACCCACTGCTCCTAGGCCATCATTGAAAATAAGAATTTGTTCTTAACTGACTTGCCTGGTTAAATAAAGATTAAATAAATAAAAACTCATGTGGAAACATTCAGCTTTTTTCAACATAGAAAGACCAATGCATTTTACCAAACAAATAGGTCTTGCCAAAATAATGTTGAGACTTTATTTTTTGGTGGCGGTGGAGTAGGCGGGCGAGCATTGTTTATAATACCATGGGTATCACTAGCCAAACAGTGGGTTTGGATTGGATCAGTGTGTCTGTGTCTTGTAATCATATCTATGCAGTTTATTAATATGGCCGGCTCTGGCTTCCTACTGCCAATGCCTGTTGTATAATCACAGCAGTGAAATGTGTGAAGAACACTGCTGGTGAGTATATAGTGATTTACAAAGGCTTGAATGGGGGCTAGATTATACACAGCAAGAGAGAGAGAATTGAACAGTGGCTACAATTGGATACAGCATATTGTCTTTCTATATATTTTGGAGAACACTCCCCTTGATGTACAACAATAGGAATTAGATAATCCCTATTGTGTTAGCAACCTTGTTGTGATTCCTAGTCAATGTAGGTGTCACGCCCTGACCTTAGTTATCTTTGTTTTCTATATTATTTTGGTTAGGTCAGGGTGTGACGAGGGTGATATATGTGTTTTTTGTCCTGTCTAGGCTTTTTGTATGTTTATGGAGGATTCTGCCATCTAGGTGTTTTTATGTCTATGGTTGCCTAGATTGGTTCTCAATCAGAGGCAGCTGTTTATCGTTGTCTCTGATTGGGAACCATATTTAGGTAGCCATATGCCTTGGATAGTTTGTGGGTTATTGTCTATGTGTAGTTGCCCGTGGCTGCACTTGTTGTTCATAGCAGCGCATTCATTTTGTTTAGTTTGTTTAAGTGTTCTTCCTTCATTAAAAGAAGAATGTATTCTAATCACGCTGCGCTTTGGTCTCCTCACTACGATGAACGTGACAGTAGGGTAAAATGACAAACCACATTGTTTTATAGAGACGATATCTTTTTCTTATTTTTTATTCCCAGACCCCCGTCCCCGCAGGAGGCCTTTTGCTTTTTGGTAGGCCGTCATTATAAATACTTTTTTTTCATTCTTTTTCTTTTTACCAGGTAGGCCAGTTGAGAACAAGTTCTCATTTGCAATTGTGACCTGGCCAAGATAAATCCAAGTAAAGCGACAAAAACAACAACACATAGTTACACATAAATAAATGTAGAGTCAATAACACAATAGAAAAATCGATGTACAGTGTGTGCAAATGTAGAAGAGTAGGGAGATAAGGTAATAAATAGGCCATAGAGGTGAAATAATTACAATTTAGCATTAACACTGGAGTGATAGATATGCAGATGATGATGTGCAAGTAGAGATACTGGGGTGCAAAAGAACAAGATGATAAATAACAATATGGGGATGAGGTAGTTGGGTGTGCTATTTACAGATTGGCTGTGTACAGGTACAGTGATCGATAAGCTGCTCTGGCAGCTGATGGTTAAATTTAGAGAGGGAGATATAAGACTCCAGCTTCAGTGATTTTTGCCATTCATTCCAGTCATTGGCAGCAGAGAACTGGAAGGAAAGGCGGCCAAAGAAGGTGTTGGCTTTGTGGATGACCAGTGAAATATACCTGCTGGAGCGCGTGCAACGGGTGGGTGTTGCTATGGTGACCAGTGAGCTGAGGTAAGGCAGGGCTTTACCTAGCAAAGACTTATAGATGACCTGGAGCCAGTGGGTTTGGCAATTTTAGTTTAGTTTATTAATTCGACCATTTGAAAAAACAAGCACACATAAAACTTAAAAGCCATACATGAAAAAAAATCATGGAGGATAACAAACAAAGTCTGGGACTTATTTCCATTGTGGTCCTCTTGAGACAAGATGGCTAGACAAGTTCCAACACAGTTAAACACAGTATGGCAGTGAGATAATAACACAAAAACAGAGAAGAATAACATATATCTCATCATTGCAGTTACATCATAGGGGTTATTCATATGGGCACAGAGGACATCAAACATATTTTTACTTTATTTTTAAAGCTGTCCATAGAGATTAATATGTAGTGAGGGCTAGCCAACGAGAGCCTACAGGTCGCAGTGGTGGGTACTCTATGGGGTTTTGGTGACAAAACGGAAGGCACTGTGATAGACTACATCCAGTTTGCTGAGTAGAGTGTCGGAGGCTATTTTGTAAATGACATCGCCAAAGTCAAAGATTGGTAGGATAGTCAGTTTTATGAGGGTATGTTTGGCAGCAGGAGTGAAGGAGGCTTTCACTCACTCACAGCATTCAAATAAGAATTTATTCTTAACTGACTTGCCTCATGAAATATTTTCAAAAAATTAAATAAATGCTGTGTCTTTTTGAATGAGTCTTCTCACAATAAAGCCTATTCATTTTGGGCTTAAAGATTGAAGTCAGACTTTTGTCCTTAATTCAGGATTAACCCCTTTTTTCAATTTTCACCTAAACTGACATACCCAAATCTAACTTCCTGTATCTCAGGCCCTGAAGCAAGGATATGCATATTATTGGTACCATTTGAAAGGAAACACTTTGGAGTTTATGTAAATGTGAAGGGAATGTAGGAGAACATAACACAATAAATCTGGTAAAAGATAATACAAAGAACAAACCAACCATTCTTTTATATTTTTTTGTACCATCATGTTTGAAATGCAAGAGAAAAGCCATAATGTTTTATTCCAGCCCAGATGCAATTTTGATTTTGGCCACTGGATCAGTGTATTTGCAAAGTTTTAGACTGATCCAAGGAACCATTGCATTTCTGTTCAAAATGTTGTATCAAGAGTCCCCAAATGTGCCTAATTTGTTAATAAATAACTTTTCATGTTCAAAATTGTCCACTCTCCTCAAACAATAGCATGCTATTCTTTCACTGTAATAGCTACTGTAAACTGATAGGCATCCACCCTGGACATGCCCGGGAAAAGCCAGCATGAGAAAATTGCTAGCTATTGTTTGCCAGTATGGGTAAATGCATATGCTGAATGTGTCTGAAAGTGGGCTCAATGTTTGTGCTATGGAAGTAAATAAATACTGCACTCTGACCCACAAAACGTCCTTTCTAGATTCACCATAGTGTTGTTAGACAAAGCAAGGAAAGGAAACTTCAAAAACATGGTGCAGTTTTATTGGGATTTGCAGCTGTTGTTGGTAATATTGTGATTTTAGTACGGTAACAATAGCTTACTTCAAAGTCCAACGCATGAATGCAAAGTATATATCCATTCTGAAATGTATGTATCTCTGTGTATGGTTGAAACTCATGGTCAGTCCACACGCACAGCATTCATGTTAATTGGAAATCTACACAAACAGATGTAAAGTTAGGATTAGGCCATAAGGTTGCAGTTATACTAATGAACATATCACGGTGCCTATCTAGAATTGGTTTTGAATAATATAGTAATGCCATAATGTAATTCTTTTATACAGAGGACCGGAGGGCAACTTATGTTTTACCACAGTACCTCTCACCCATGACAACTAATAACAGACTGTTCACCCGCACATCAAATCAAGTCAAATCAAATGCTATTTGTCACATGCACTGAATACAACAGGTGTTACTTTGAAATACTTACTGAACCAACAATGCAGTTCAAGAAATAGAGTTAAGAAAATATTGACCAAATAAACCAAAGAAGATTATATAACAATAACGAGGCTATATACAGGGGGTACCAGTAACGAGTCCATGTGCGGGGTACAGGTTAGTCGAGGTCATTTGTAATAGAAGGTATGAAGAATTAATTATTTAATGAATTATATTAATTCATATTTAAAGTGCCTGATTGCTTCTGGTTGTGCAGACGCTACCTCCCAACATAACAGAGCATAATAAATGGATAAGGCAATATATCTTGCACTCATTTTTTAAAAACCTTTATTTAACTAGGCAAGTCAGTTAAGAACAAATTCTTATTTTCAATGACAGCCTAGGAACAGTGGGTTAACTGCCTGTTCAGGGGCAGAACAACAGATTTGTACCTTGTCAGCTCAGGGATTTGAACTTGCAAACTTCCAGTTACTAGTCCAACACTCTAACCACTAGGCTACTCTGCCGCACCCCATTCTTTTAGTGTAATTCTGGATCAGGTCTGCATTGCAACCTAACCTAACGGCTAGCCAGTGTATGTTGCATGTTTGTTTTTCACTGTCCTTGCTTAGGATTCACCAGATGGAACCAAAGTTCGGAGGTTGTCAGGCATCTTATCTCCCTCTGGACTGTAATTCAGTGTCCATTATGTGCTATGGACCCTAAAGGCTTGCCATCTGCTAGAATTCACTCATTCCAAAGGTGAGAATTTACAGACTCCTACCTGGAAATGGGAGTTTGCCACATTCTGTACAGAAATGTTGTGGCTACTCACACATATGGAAGTGCTTTAAAAAAAGTCAGGCATGCATTCAAACAAAGTATTTGGGTATTTGGGGTGGATAAAAGGGAGTTGCACCAGGCTAACTGGACTGTATGGCTCTACATGTGTTGAAATGTAGAATAAATGGTCTCATTGTGAATAGCATGGCCTAAATATTAAAAACAAAACGACATGTTTCAGGTGTACTGTTTATCACATTTGAATGAACAACACTTCCTTATAAAACAAATGTGTCAACCGCAGCATTTGTCCATGCATGGATTGGTGTTGTGAGTCCCAAATTCCACCCTATTCCTCATTTTGACCAAAAAGAGTGCACTACATAGGGGACATGGTCCCATTGTGTTTCATTATTCACACTAGTATTGAACTACAAGCTCTGCAGGCTTTCAAACAGACACCTATGCATCATCAGATGGATCTAGTTTGGGAAGTCCTACGCCCCGGGTCGGAAACAGCAATAATGTAGCAAGGTCACAGAGAGGGTACGAAAGGTGAAAGGTCGTCCGTCTTGTTACACCTGCCCTTGATCTTGGCAGCTCTCCTCGAGGCTTTCATTCTGCTGATGACTTAAACCTGCAAATAAAACCTTGAAAACTCTGTCTGTGTACCATATGGCATCCTATTCCCTTCATAGTGCATTACTTTGGACCAGAGTCCTATGGTCCAAAGTAGTCAAAAGTAGTGCACTGTAGGCATTTAGGACCAACCTCTGAGCTACAGGATTCCACATGCAGGCAGCAATGCAAGCTAGGCCTAGTGCTGATGCCCTGCTACAATGTAGGACAGCAAACTGCTCACTCAGAGACATCAATCAATATCCCATGCAACACAATATAACATATGCACTGCTTCATGTAGCCAATGAATCACTGGGCTATCACCAAGATCATCCAAGTTCAAGCCCCACAAACCGAAACGAATTCATCCTGAGACAGAAGTAGTGAGGGAACTTTGACTCCACTTAAACATGAGTATTCCTCTCTGATCAACCCCCACTATCTAGGCTACGTACATTTTCTTGCGCTTTTGACCTAAGTTGAGCTTTAGGCAGAAATGTGCAGTAGTTTAGGTTATTGGGTATGTAATGCAACAGCTGAACTGCTAAAATAACCTTGGCACACCAGAAATCTACTGCTTCTCAGAAATAGGATACAAAAACAAGCGTCACACCGTTTGTACAAATAGCCTATTGTATATGCATGAGTTGGTGTTTGTGGAGAAAAACCATCCCTGCTGTCAAAATTCAACTCCTTCTCCCTTTTTCTATCTGAGAGGAACATGTAAGCTGTTTACAAATACAGGATGACAGGTTGCTAACTTAAGGGTTCTTGTCAAAAGCTGTCAGTGACATTTAGTGAGAAGAAAAACACTTAAATTTCAAATGCTCCAGGAAAAGACCAAACAGCTGATATTTGGATGGAGATATGACCTGTGTTGACATGCCCCAAAGAATACTTCAGAGAAATAGTGAGTTTTCATTGTTTGTAAAACGTTCTTTTTTTAAAAACACAAACGTGTATACGTGTGTGCAGTTTGGTATTTTAAAGTATTTTATAGAGTGACAAAGATGTTGACTTGTTAATGTATAATTCATATCTAGTCATCGAGGAATATGTTGTGGATATAGAAATCTAGTTTTGTATCTAGCCATCGAGGAATATGTCGAGGATATAGAAATCTAGTTTTGTATCTAGCCATCGAGGAATATGTCGAAGATATAGAAATCTAGTTTTGTATCTAGCCATCGAGGAATATGTCGAAGATATAGAAATCTAGTTTTGTATCTAGCCATCGAGGAATATGTCGAAGATATAGAAATCTAGTTTTGTATCTAGCCATCGAGGAATATGTCGAAGATATAGAAATCTAGTTTTGTATCTAGCCATCGAGGAATATGTCGAAGATATAGAAATCTAGTTTTGTATCTAGCCATCGAGGAATATGTCGAAGATATAGAAATCTAGTTTTGTATCTAGCCATCGAGGAATATGTCGAAGATATAGAAATCTAGTTTTTGTGTAAGGGCCTCAGGTTGTGCTGTAGGAGTTCAACTCATACGTGGAAATTAATTTGTTCAAAGGAACTGTACAATAATGATGTTGCTTTATTGGTCTATGGTTTTCCAGGAAGCACATAATATTTACAACAAATGACTTCAGAACGTCTAACAAAATATCTACAGTTATTAGACTTTATAGGGCGGGGGGTTAAAAAAAACATTGAAAATGATTGTTAGTTCATTCGTGTGCCAGTTACTTTTTGATGGCTAAGTAACATTCACAACAGACCTGTTGTTATGGCAACACGACAAATAGACAATGTTGGAGTGGCATTTACTGGCTCAAGAAGCTCTCAGATAAAGCCAGCCATTACCAATTCCAAACCAACTCCAAACCAAGAGAGTGCACTACAAAGCACATGCAAGGAATGGGAGGCAATGGGCACTACAGCTGCTCCCAAAATGGTCTAAGCGACAGTGTCTCTTGACAACAGTTGAGTAATATGAGCTACTGGTAAACAGAAAACCATGACCGGCTGTGACTTATCATATTTAACATGTATTTAATTAGGCAAGTCAGTTTAAGAACAAATTCTTATTTACAATCAAGGCTTTCCCTCGGCCAAACCCGGATGACGCTGGTACAATCGTGCGACTCGCAATCACAGCAAGATGTGATACAGCCTGGATTCATACCAGGGACAATAGTGACACCTCTGGCATTGACATGCAGTGCCTTAGACAACTGCGCCACTCGGGAACTTGCACCAGTTGGAAAATGACCAACTGACTGGACCCTGCTCTTGAGGTCAATATTCACTACACAGTACATTACTTTTGACCACAGCCCTATGTGCACAGTAGGGAATAGGGTGCCATTTGGGAGATGGCCATGCAATCTGAGAATGCTGTAAATAAATGGTTTAATTTAGATGTCTTGTCACTGGCCTACACACTATACCCTACACACTACACCCTACACACTACACACTACACACTACACCCTATTATAGTGTGGAATTATGTGTTGAAATGTTTACACATTTATAAAACATGTAAAAGCTGTCAATAATTATTTCAACCCCTTTGTTATGGCAAACCTAAATATGTTCAGGTGTAAAAATGTACTTAACAAGTCACTTAATAAGTTGCATGGACTCACTCTGTGTGCAATAATAGTGTTTAACATCTACGGGATCAGTGTCCCTATATCGGGATGGTTGAGCTAACGTGCGCTAATGTGATTAGCATGATGTTCGTAAGTAACAACCAACTTTCCAGGACATAGACTTATCTGACATGGGCAGAAAGGTTACATTCTTCTTAATCTAACTGCACTGTCCAATTAACAGTAGCTGTTACAGTGAAAAAATACCATGCTATTGTTTGAGGAGAAAGCACAACAACAAACTTATCACGGAAACTGGTTTGGTACATTCACCTCTGAAGGTAAATAATGTACTTACATTCAGTAATCTTGCTCTGATTTGTAATCCTCAGGGTCACAGAGATAACAGTTTTGTTTGACAAAATCAATTTTTATATTCAAATGTAGGATGGGTTTTACAGTTAGTAACATTTAGAGATAAAGAGATAAAATGTAGCATAGTTTTGTTTGATAAAATCTATTTTTATATTCAAATGTAGGAACTGGGGTTTTACAGTTTGACCCAACTGCTGTCTCTGGCTCCACACCCCAACCGGCCACCTAGATGTGTGAAAGTTAGTGTATGCCAGCAGCATACCAACCTGTATACCACTGCTGGCTTGCTTCTGATGCAAAGCAGGGTTGGTCCAGGTCAGTTCCTGGATGGGAGACCAGATGCTGCTGGAAGTGGTGTTGGAGGGCCAGTAGGAGGCACTCTTTCCTCTGCCCTAAACAAAATATCCCAATTCCCCAGGGTAGTGATTGGGGACACTGCCCTGTGTAGGGTAATGTCTTTCAGAAGGGATGTTAAACGGGTGTCCTTACTGTCTGAGGACATTAAAGATCCCATGGCACTTATTGTAAGAGTAGGGGTGCTAACCCTGTTGTCCTGGCTAAATTCCTCAAATGAAAAAAGCGTACCTTGAATATCCCTTTGAGCATGGTGAAGTTATTAATTACACTTTGGATGGTGTATCAGTACACCCAGTCACTACAAAGATACAGGCGTCCTTCTTAACTCTGTTGCTGGAGAGAAAGGAAACCACTGAGTTATTTGCACCATGAGGCCAATGGTGACATTAAAAACAGTTACAAAACTTTAATGGCTGTAATAGGAGAAAACTGAGGATGGAATAAAAACACTGTAGTTACTCTACAATACTAACCTAAATGACAGAGTGAAAAGAATGAAGCCTGTACAGAATAAAAAATATTCCAAAACATGAATCCTGTTTGCAAAAAAAGGCATTAAACTAATACTTAAAAAAAGGAATACTTCACTGTTTTCTTCAATACAGTTTGTTTGCTGCAAATCCAATACAACACATTGCTGAGTACCACTCATGAGTACCACTCATGTCACAGGTATGCCTGTAATCATTAAGTACTGGGGAGTATTTCAGGAAAACCTGCTTCAGTCTGCTTTCCACCAGACACTGGGAGATGAAATCAGCTTTCAATAACATAAAATACAAGGCCAAATTTACACTGGAGCTGCCTACCAAGAAGACAGTGAATGTTCCTGTTTTTTAGTTACGGTTTTGACTTATATCTACTTAAAAATCTATGGCAATACGTGCAAATGTTTGTCTAGCAATGAGCAACAACCACATTTACAGAGCTTGAAGAACTTAGAAAAGAATAATGGGCAAATGTTGCACAATCCAGGAGTGGGCAGTAACATTGTGCTTATATTACAACAGCGACCTCATTATTTAAATGAGTGGCGCAGCGGTCTAAGGCACTACATCTCAGTGCCAGAGGCGTCAATACAGACCCTGGTTTGATCATGGGCTGTATCACAACCAGCTGTGTTTGGGAGTCCCATAGGGTGGCGTACAATTGGCCCAGCGTCATTGTGATTGTAAATAAGAATTTGTTCTTAACTGACTTGTTAAATAAAGGTTAAATAAAGGTTAAAGAAATATAACATATTTTTTATAGACTGTAGGTGCAGATATTGACAGTAAACACTCATTTTCACATTTACTTTTATTTCTCTGTCTGCAACGAGCAAATGAAGATGTATTCCTTTTGTTAAATTCCATAAAATATCCCCGCAAAATCGTAATATAAATAATTCACGATAATCAAATCAAATGTCAATGTAATATTCAAAAACGTAGTAATTTGTGAATAGTTAACATTGTGTTAGTCAGCCTGTGGTGCGGAGAGGGGATCAGTGTTGTGTTGAGGGCCTTTAATGATAAAAGGGACATCACATCAAAGAGAGTGGTTCATCAGCTGTAGACAATAGACTAACAGTAAGGTGTCACATTTATTCTGTGTCCCCCGGCCACTACAGACATGATGTTGTGTCATTTAATTATGTAGATCTTTTCTTAGTTTTTAGTTTGATACAAAGCAGGGGATATTCAGGGAAGGACACACTGCTAAACAATTTAGGAAACGTACAATGTTTCATAGCGCTTTGTAGAAAATGGCTTAATCAGTTTTAGAAGAAAGAACAAAAATGGAAATGTACACCACGGACCCATTTAATGAACATAATTATGAGATATAGAACTACCAGCCTGGCTATTACTCTGGAAATCAACTGGCCTCATCACAGGACGTATGTTTGGGGGACACTAATGTGCAGTCAGGTCTGTGGTTGAAGCCCAGGCCATATGCCTGGGAGCCTGGGAGCTATTTAAAGCAGTTTGGTCATGCTATGTCTTATTTTAACAGCCGATCTCCCAGATTGGTCTCCCTGGCCTCATGAAGGCCTATAAACCCTGATTCATCATCCCAATAGGTCACAGAGGGCTCTGAGAACAGAGCGACTCTCGGAGGGCATACAGAATTAGAACAGAGTAGCTCTCAGAGGACATAAGGAACAAGAACAGAGCAGTTCTCAGAGAACATACAGAACTGGAACAGAGCAGTTCTCAGAGGACGTACAGAACTCGAACAAAGCAGTTCTCAGAGAACATAAAGAACTGGAACAGAGCAGTTCTCAGAGGACGTACAGAACTGGAACAGAGCAGTTCTCAGAGTACGTACAGAACTGGAACAGAGCAGTTCTCAGAGGACATAACGAAGAAGAACAGAGCAGTTCTCAGAGAACATACAGAACTGGAACAGAGCAGCTCTCAGAGTACGTACAGAACTGGAACAGAGCAGTTCTCAGAGGACGCTCTCGTTGGCTGGTCCTCGCTACATACTCATTGCCAAACCCACTGGCTTCCGGTCATTGCTAGGTAAAGCTCCGGCTTATCTCAGCTCACTGGACACCATAGCAACACCCACCTGTTGCACGCGCTCCAGCAGGTATATTTCACTGGTCATCCCCAAAGCCAACACCCCCTTTGGCCGCCTTTCCTTCCAGTTCTCTGCTGCCAATGACTGGAACGAATTGCAAAAATCACTGAAGTTGGAGACTTATATCTCCCTCACTAACTTTAAGCGTCAGCTGTCAGAACAGCTTACTGATCGCTGCAGCTGTACACAGCCCATCTGTAAATAGACCACCCAACCAACTACCTACCTCATCCCCACATTGGGTTTTGTTTTTCTGCTCTTTTGCACACCAGTATTTCTACTTGCACATTAGCATCTGCACAAATATCACCCCAGTGTAAATTGCTAAATTGTAATTACTTCGCCACTATTGGCCGATTTATTGCCTTACCTCCTTACTTCATTTGCACACACTGTATACAGATTTTTCTATTGTGTTATTGACTGTACATTTGTTTATTCCATGTGTAACTCCGTGTTGTTGGTTTTGTCGTACTGCTTTGCTTTATCTTGGCCAGGTCACAGTTGTAAATGAGAACTTGTTCTCAACTGGCCTACCTGGTTAAATAAAGGTGAAATAAATCAAATATAACAATAAGTAATGGGCCTCTGTACGCCTATGTAGATATTCCATAAAAAATCAGCTGCTTCCAGCTATAATGGTCATTTACAATAGTCATTTACAACATTAACAATGTTGTATTTCTGATCAATTTGATGCTATTTTAGTGGACAAAAAATGTGAACTAAGTGAATCCGAACTTTTGAATGGTAGTGTATTTGGCCTTACTGCTATTAGCCCATACAAATACATTAAATAACATATTCACTACATGGAACAACAGAAAGTCCCCCAGATTAGTTTGTCCTGGGAGATATAAGAAAGATCAGCAAACATTTGTATTTATTTTAACATGAATTTAACCCGTTATTTTTTACACTGAACAGTGTCCATATATACTGTTCTTCCATTAATTATTTTATCTGGACCAGGGAAATTCAGACCAGTCTTGTGAGGCCTTTCGGTGTTCTAGCGCAAAACAACCATCACGTAAGTGTTCGTGAGAGTCTCGCCTTTCCATCCCAAGCTGTTCGGACGCTACAGACAAAAGTTGACAGATCGGCTGTACCGACTTCAGACGATTCCCAAGACTACCATTACTTCCATTTGTTTCTTTGGGTTACCTTCAGATGAGTCCCATGACACTTGTGGGGGTCTTAGCGCAAAACGGAGGACACCGTCGTTTTCTTGAGAGTCTCACCTTTCCATATAGGGGTCATAACACTGACTGTTATTTATCTGCATGTCCAGCCCTTACATGTAGTCTCACAATGAAGTGTTCTACCATCCTCTATTCAGTAACCTTGCCGCTAGCCATGATTGGCTGAAATAATTGATAGACTGGACATGCCGAGAGATGAGTTTGGATTGGTCGGCCATGTAGCATGATTCTGTCTTTCACACGAGCTGCTCAGTATTTGTAAATAATCCTTTTACTACACAATAATCCAGTTTACTACACTGTGAATCCTTAAAGAGATGGGTGGGACTAAGGCTTAAGAGGGTGTGAATGATGTTGAATGGGTGTAGACAAAGAAGAGCTCTCCAGTAGGTGTAACAAAACATTCCAGGGACATTTTCTTAAAAGTGGGGGTTACAAAGTTTATCAACTTTCAAAGCAGAATTACTTTCCCATTGTTCCTCAACTGCAGTGTATGATAAACAATTTTCTAGCTCTGAGTCTCTACTTTTATACAATTTAAAAAACATTATTTCAAATTTGGTGGGTCACAAAGCAAAAGTACATACATGTAAATATTTGTTTCACTCAAAAATGAATATCCAACTAGTCAGTGACAACTCTGTGGTGATTGGAGTTTGTGATAGCAACTATGTGAGCTTATTACATTATTATAGACACTATGTCCTGAGATTTCCTCTGATCTTATATGTAGAAGTACCCCTTACATTCTAACGAGTCTTGTATAGCTTGTGAGCGTCATAGATCAAAACATGTTATGTGTGCGTGTTCTAGGGAGTTTCAGCTTTTCACAGATACTTTTTCATAGTTTGTACCTCAAAACAGCCTCTGGTCAAAAGTTGTGCACTATATAAGGATTAGGGTGCCATAGGACTCTGGTCAAAAGTAGTGCACTATATATAGGGATTAGGGTGCCATAGGGCTCTGGTCAAAAGTAGTGCACTATATATAGAGATTAGTGCGCCATAAGGCTCTGGTCAAAAGTAGTGCACTAAATAGGGATTAGGGTTCCATTTGGAACGCTACCTTAGAGTATACAGCACAGTTGGTTCTGTTGACTTCATCACCTCCTTTTTAGCTTCCTTCTAGTAATCATTACCGTACTGTGAAATTGTATTGGCTATGGTGTAGCTGACACCCAGGGGATAAAGAAAAAAACATTTCATAATTTGTTAGTGCATACAAATCTTCAAGCGTAGCATAATTTGTGGGGGGTGGGTGGGGGTGTCTGAGAGCAGCAGGGGGTATTTGTGAAAATCTTACAAACTCTATTGGTATCAGATCACAAGATCACAAGCACAAAGACCTGATGTATTGGACAAGTAGGGAATATGGCTATACTGTAACAAAGACCTGATGTATTGGACAAGTAGGGAATATGGCTATAATGTAACAAAGACCTGATGTATTGGACAAGTAGGGAATATGACTATACTGTAACAAAGACCTGATGTATTGGACAAGTAGGGAATATGGCTATAATGTAACAAAGACCTGATGTATTGGACAAGTAGGGAATATGGCTATACTGTAACAAAGACCTGATGTATTGGACAAGTAGGGAATATGACTATACTGTAACAAATACCTGATGTATTGGACAAGTAGGGAATATGGCTATACTGTAACAAAGACCGGATGTATTGGACAAGTAGGGAATATGGATATGCTGGGGGGTAAACTATACAGGGGAATATATACATATCCTGGGATACACAGTAGCTTATATGTTAGCAGCAGACCAAGTCACATCCATGCAGGTCCAATATTTACAATGCATTGTATTACTCAGATGATAGCTACGTAGTAAACATATGAAGATACTGATTATAGATATTTAGAAGTTTGATTCACATGTTTAGTGTCTCCATTTTGCTATCAAGGAGAAGCCTCAAAGCCTCAAAAGCCTAAAAAAAAGCCTTAAAATGTTTTTATTTCTTGGAATGATGGAGGCTTCAGAAAAGGGCCTACTGGGTTTAGGGGAATAGAGGAACGAAGAGTGTCCATTCAGGCCTGTCTCCTTCCATTCTGTTTCACTCTGCTGCACCAATTTCATATTGATGAGCTCTGCACCAATTCAAATTGCATGTCTTATTTAAACATTTAACTAGCAAAGAGAGCAATATACTCTTTACTCAAACCCTGCTCATATCGAAATGCAAGTCCCATTGCAATGAAAGGAAAGATCAGAGAGAGAGGAGACTTCAATGAGCTCAGGGTTTCTCGCTGCTACCAGGACTCAGTTAAAAGTGTTTTAGTTTTCTAACTTTCTTTTTGAACGTGTTGAATAAAAATGTACATGTAGTAACTGTCACACAGACAATGGCTGCAATTTAAACCAGACCACAACAATAGCAATGTTGTCATTGTAACTCACTGTGTATTCACATCTCAAGTTCTGGAGACTGTCTGGAAGTAGTAATAGCAGCCTATTCTGAACATTCTGTGAATTTTATTGAATGAGAAAAAAACAACTTACTACATAAAAACCTGCTATGTGGTTTTTCCAAATAATTTAAAACCAATGTCTTAGATTCTTTTGTGTTGTATTATCTTTTCATTGAACTGAATATGGAATGAATATTACTTCCAAAGGGAGAATTAGGTTAATGATTGAATGCCGCGAGCTGTATTGGTATCTCCATCCATACTTGACAACTCTTATAAAGCCATGAACCAAGATATTTCTTTATCATATTATCGGCAACGAAATGTCTACAGCGCAGAGAGAGATCAAGCCAGTATCATGGAGTTATCGTTATTTTCTCAACATAAAGAATTCAGATGAATAGTATGCTTCTTTGTATCAACATTGGAATAAGTAGATTATTTGTATTATACCCAAACCATTAACAATGAGAACAAAACAATGTTGCCCTCTGCATTACAGTCCAATGACAATTCCTCATTCTTCATGAAATACTTGAAAACAAATACTGAGTGTTGAGACACTGCAATGTGCTAGAGGGGGGAAAGAAAGTGAACATGAAATGAGTGTGGAATTCCTACTTAGCTAGCTTAGCTTTGTAGACAGCAGGTAAAGCCAAGTGGAGCCTATCCCGGATGACGTCAACAAACTCTTATGAAGAGAGGATCTCAGCAGACCTGGCCCAAGCCTCTTAAACATGCTAATCCTAGGGAGGAAGAGAGGATCTCAGCAGACCTGGCCCAAGCCTCTTAAACATGCTAATCCTAGGGAGGAAGAGAGGATCTCAGCAGACCTGGCCCAAGCCTCTTAAACATGCTAATCCTAGGGAGGAAGAGAGGATCTCAGCAGACCTGGCCCAAGCCTCTTAAACATGCTAATCCTAGGGAGGAAGAGAGGATCTCAGCAGACCTGGCCCAAGCCTCTTAAACATGCTAATCCTAGGGAGGAAGAGAGGATCTCAGCAGACCTGGCCCAAGCCTCTTAAACATGCTAATCCTAGGGAGGAAGGAGAGGGTCTCAGCAGACCTGGCCCAAGCCTCTTAAACATGCTAATCCTAGGGAGGAAGAGAGGATCTCAGCAGACCTGGCCCAAGCCTCTTAAACATGCTAATCCTAGGGAGGAAGAGAGGATCTCAGCAGACCTGGCCCAAGCCTCTTAAACATGCTAATCCTAGGGAGGAAGAGAGGATCTCAGCAGACCTGGCCCAAGCCTCTTAAACATGCTAATCCTAGGGAGGAAGAGAGGATCTCAGCAGACCTGGCCCAAGCCTCTTAAACATGCTAATCCTAGGGAGGAAGAGAGGATCTCAGAAGACCTGGCCCAAGCCTCTTAAACATGCTAATCCTAGGGAGGAAGAGAGGATCTCAGCAGACCTGGCCCAAGCCTCTTAAACATGCTAATCCTAGGGAGGAAGAGAGGGTCTCAGCAGACCTGGCCCAAGCCTCTTAAACATGCTAATCCTAGGGAGGAAGAGAGGATCTCAACAGACCTGGCCCAAGCCTCTTGTCAACCCTATTAGCAATTACGATATAGCCTTCCAGAGGAACTTAGCTTAAACTCAGCCTGCCAGTCTCAACTAGTCCGCCCTAGTGTCCCCAAGCCTCCGCTAGTCTCCCCTTATCCTCTTTAGTTGAGCAAGTTTTACATTAAGCCCACTCAGACACTATTGGCACCCATCCTAAATTGGAATAACAGATGTGGCTTATGCACACAATGCAACAGCACCACAAAGACGTCCTTCCTCAAACACAGAAAATGCCCTATCAGGTGTTTCTTCTCATTTAAGACAAAGGGGGTCATCTATCTCATCACTTGTTTGTCAAATCAATGGGTCACATACACATAGTTAGTAGATGTGTAGTGAATTTTTTGAATTTTTACCCCCTTTTCGTGGTATTCAATTGTTAGTAGTTACTATCTTGTCTCATCACTACAACTCCCGTACGGGCTCGGGAGAGAGGAAGGTCAAAAGCCATGCGTCCTCCGAAACACAACCCAACCAAGCATCCAACCCAATCCAGCCAGCCGCACCAATATGTCAGAGGAAACACCGTGCACCTGGTGACCTGGTTAGCATGCACTGTGCCAGGCCCGCCACAGGAGTTGCTGGTGCGCAATGAGTCAAGGAAATCCCTACCGGACAAACCCTCCCTAACCTGGACGACTCTAGGCCAATTGCGCGTCATCCCATGGACCTCCCGGTCGTGGCCGGCTACCTGGGCTTGAACCCAGAGTCTCTGGTGGCACAGCTAGTACTGCGATGCAGTGCCCTAGACCACTGCGCTACCCGGGAGGCCCTCGTGCTTCTAGTTCTGTGCTTCTAGTTCCGACATATCTAACATGTAATCTAACAATTCCACAACTACCTAATACACACAAACCTAAGTAAAGGAAAAGCTCAACTTTGGGTAAAAGGACAAATAGCTTAACACCACAGCTCAATCAGGTTTAAGAACAGGTGTAAGATCCAACACTGACTTTTAAAAAAAATATATATTTTACCTTTATTTAACTAGGCAAGTCAGTTAAGAACAAATTCTTATTTTCAATGACAGCCTAGGAACAGTGGGTTAACTGCCTGTTCAGGGGCAGAACAACAGATTTGTACCTTGTCAGCTCAGGGATTTGAACTTGCAACCTTTCGGTTACTTGTCCAACACTCTAACCACTAGGCTTCCCTTCCGCCCCAGTAGCAGGACACCTTGTTGAAGCTAACCATCCTATCTCCTCCCTCAAATACACAGGTATGGAACATGTTACCCTACCAAGGAGAGGAGGTAACATTGAGACGACACTCTTAAGAAGAAAAAAAAGGTTCCTGGAGGATCCTTTAGTGGTTCTTCTAATTGAAACTGTGGGATAAACCTCCATCGTCAAAGAGCCCCTTATAATGGATCCTCAAGTAACCCTTTTGAAGAACCTTGTGTGGTTCATTTTTAAACTACCCACCCCTCCTCCAATATTATTATCAATAATAATACGCTTAACAATAACAACAATAACACAATCATTTTTTTCCTTTATTATGATCGCAAAGCAGAATAAATTTAAAAAAATCTAAATATGAGGTAATCTCTCAGCAGAGCCCCAAGTCCAATGGATATATCCTCTGGCGTGGTGATGTTAATGTGTCGATGTTCTCCGTATCCATAGCCAGAATGTTTTAGCAGTGCATGGTGGTTGAACAGGTTTCCCGCTTATATTCATCAGAGGTGTAGGGAGGGTGAAGTCTGTAAATCCCCCCCCCCAAAAAAATAGTAATTATACAGATGATTAACAAAACATGCACACAACAGAATTCATACCTCGGTTTTTTTGTGGTGAATGTGAATGAAAAAAACAAAACTGTTTTGATAATTGTTGTCATTCACATACACATACCATGTCCATAATGTAGAGGCCTATGGGATATTCATTGAAGAGGTCAGGGAGGAGGATGGTACATGTGATCTGCATAACAACCCAATACCGATTCACATACCTTTGTCTACCTCCTCGTCTGTACCTGCAGATTCAGACAAAAAGAAGTGAGCACATCAGTCATCTCCACCCATCAAGCCTTCAACATATTCTTACCTCTTTGCTGATTGGTATCCATTGAATTGTGTCCATTTTCTGTTTTTAGAAATATTTGCACAAATATGAAAAGATAGATGGTGTCATTATAAAGCAATATCAATTTAGATCATAGAAGGGACAAACCTTACCTTAACATATGGAGATCTTCAGTTAAGTGCCTGCACCTGCTGTCCTTTCAAATCGAAATGTTTCAGTTGGGCAGTTAGGTTCCTGCAAAGAACCCCCCCACCAACTAAGGAGGTTCCTCGATGAACCTCCACCTCCTACGGGGTTCTTGGAAGAACCTTTAATGGGCCGTGTTCAGGGCCAAGAACCCTACGGTTCTTCAAAGACCTTTGAGGACCATTGAAGAAGTCTTGTTGAGAGGACTACAGAGGGAGGCCCACTGGATCTCTTAAAAACGTTGACCCTTAGTGGTTTGAATTTTGACTGATCTTAGGCCCTTTTCTATCAGCATTTCAATACAATGGAAAAAAAAATGTTTTGCCCTCAGGATTATTAGCCTACACTTACATATCATGTTTCCCATGTTGATGATGCTCATTATGCACTTCGCTTGAATAACAAGAAGATATGAGATGAAATAAAGAAACAAAGATGAAAGCAACTTGATAGTAACAGTAATGATTGCCGATATTAACATGATGGTTTTCTATTATATTTCCTTATATTACCATAAGGTGATGTAAATAACTACTCTGTCTATTTTACATCTTGACATTCTTTTTTCTTTCTTAAACAGTTCCACTTTTTCCATCCCTCGTTACCTTAATTACTATGACACACCCCAGCACCAGTCCACATAACCTGGTTCAAGCATGAACCATTTAACCCTGAGGAAGGCTCAGCATGCCTAAAAGTTGGTTGCTTTACCCATTAAATGTTTTAGAGCGTAATTAGAGTACGCAACTGTATTTATTAATGTTTTTTTTTGAGCATGTTTTAATGAAAGCAGTCGGAATTATTTTGTGTGTAGTGAATGGAAGGAAAAAAACAAGTGTTCTTTGTTTGGTGGGGTTATTGTGAGTGTTTTTCATGGACAAATTGTGAGGTTATTGTGTATGAATGAGTCATTCTGTTACCTCGCTCTTTTGATACTATGATACGTCTCAAAATAAAACGCTAAATGAGACAACTCAATGTACCAACCGTTTTTTTTTATTGTCTATTTTGGCGTTAACACCCTGTCTCCACTCTGAAGTTTAAATAGCGTTTTATTACTCTGCTGACAGGGTTCTGATCAATAAACATTGATGTGTATAATAAAATGTAAAGCTATAGCGATGGGTTTTACAGTGGACGTTGCTGTAAGGCTGGATCATTGCAGAGGGGGATAAGGGCCATGGTTTAGGTCTAACTCAGTGCTTTGTCAATACCCATCAGCTAGCATCACCACTGAGGTTATTATTGCCTCTATGTGGTCTCCTAAGACTCCTAGAAGGATCTTCTCTCCTGTGGCACTTGCGTCAATTTGTCTGGTGATTTATGATGTTGACTTGCTGAGCCGGTATCACCTAACTCATTCAGAGAGTCTGTACAGGGTAGCTGGCTGCCGTCCACTCTGTAATGGCGAAAGCAGTACGCAAGCATAACCCTCCTGAGAAAAGTAGGAAAGATGAGCGAATAAGTGGGTCAAGCAGCAGGCACAAAGGCAGGAGTGGGGACGAGGACTTCGGAAATCAATGCAGCTTCCAAGGCTTTGCTTTTCTAGGGAGATATTGAACACCAAGAAAATGTGTAGCTCAGTTTGTAAATGACGTGGCTAAAAGCTATAAATGATCTATTTAACGGTGATTATTCTGTTCCCAGGTGGTTCATAGGAGGCTTCAAATCACAGGAGGTAAGTAACAATGAATAACAGTGATATATTTAACAGGGATAGTTTCGGGAAGAGTGTGAAAGATAACACTGTGTTTCAAAAACAGCCCATGTGCATCACATCATGAATCAAAGGTTTAAGCATTCTGTGTCTGTCTGTTAAAAATAATTCAGTTAATTATTTAAATGAACCAGGACCACTGCTTGTATCCCTGTGAAAACTCTCAGTCAGCCACACACAATGTTGTTTAAAAGCATATGTATCAAATGAACAGTACTCTCCTCTGTGAGGGTTGCCAAAATCACGTCTACCGAGGTAAATCAACGTGAATCTGCTGTCTTCACTCTGTTGCCCCCAGGTTTTCACATTGATAAACAAAAAAGGGTTTTGTTACTCAACTGTCTACTCGGTCATTTGAAATTCAATCTCTAAGAGTCTCTACTGGGTGAAACATATTGAGGAAATATACAATAGCTATCTTCCTTTATTTAACTAGGCAAGTCAGTTAAGAACAAATTCTAATTTAAAATGACGGCCTACCCCGTCCAAACCCGGGACGGCACGGGGGCCAATTGTGCACCGCCCTATGGGACTCCCAATCACAGCCCGGATGTGATACAGCCTGGAATCAAACCAGGGACCGTAGTGACGCCTCTTGCACTGAGTTAAAGTGCCTTAGACCGCTGCGCCACTCGGGAGATATACTATTTTATAACTGAATCAATAGAGTTAGACACAGTATACTAACACTCTGCATAAAAACAATAGGACAGAATATTATATTATAATAGAGGCCTTTAAATGCTAAGTAGCTGACTGTCGACTGGATGGAAAACCAGTAGGAAAGGTGTGCTCTTAGTGGATCCCGAGAGTCCTACTCTAATGGTTTTAGTAAATGATTTCATTTGATATAAATCATCTCAGGTCCCCAGATTGGGGGTTGGGGGGGGAAATCTAATTGACAAATGGTGTTGTCGTTTGTTAGTGGAACGGCACCTCAATTACCCGCCGAGCAGCTTTTTATTTATTCATGAGGATTAACATGGAACTCTAACTTAGGGTGCGAAATGGCACCCTTTTCCCTACGTTGTCCCCATAGGCCCTGGTCAAAAGTAGTGCACTACACAGGAAAAAGGGTGCTATTTGGATGCACACACATAGACTGGCAGGCAGGCACAGATAGCATATTTTACCATAAGAGGAATGAGCCTGACACTCATTACCCCTTACCAAATAGAGAGAGGAGGAAGGAAGGAAGGAAGTAAGGAAGGAAGGAAGGAAGGAAGAAAGGAAGGAAGGAAGGGATGAAGCAAGGAAGCAAGGAAGCAAGGAAGGAAGGAAGAAGGAAGAAAGGAAGGAAGGAAGGAAGGAAGGAAGGAAGGAAGGAAGGAAGGAAGGAAGGAAGGAAGGAAGGAAGGAAGGAAGGAAGGAAGGAAGGAAGGAAGGAAGGAAGGAAGGAAGGAAGGAAGGAAGGAAGGAAGGAAGATTATGGCGCTGTGCCCTTTCGGTCACTTCATGGTCATTTTCTAAAACAAGTTCATTCTGATCCCCTTTTTTCCAACAATATAGGTATTGTGAATGTACAGTTCACTATGGAGGGGGAAAAAGCTTAATAAATGGATGAGTATGAGGAAAATATGGAAACTTTAAGCTTTGGATGTTACCCTGCCAATATGTTACACTGAGAATTTGAAACCATAGGAACCGTAGGAAACCATTCTGCCGAAAAGACTGTAAAACCTCCTTCACAAATCCTCATTTCATACGTTTCACAATGGCAGCCTTTAAAATGAAACGTGTGGGGAATTGAATGACGTCTGACATTATTCACAGCAAACAAATCTGCAATAAAACACAGGTTATGTTAGACAGATACAAAGTCCATTCCCCCTAGTTTAAATGCCCTCTCTCAAACAATATCATCTAAACATCCAAATCCTCCTCAGAAAGGAAATCCCCAATCCACTGTCATATTATACAGCCATCACGATGCTACGTTAACATTACGGCTGAGCTTATCAAATTATATGTTAGTTGAGTGGCCGTACGAAGAGAAATTACAACCAATGACTACACTGAAGACTGCAATATTCTCCCCGGATACAGCATAACAAATGATTATGAACATCACAGAGCCTAGCTAGAGCAGTGGAGCGGTGACCGAACGGATGATGAAGGCACATCCCTACCTCTCTGTCTGTTGGGACAGCTGTCCCATAGTCCCTCTGACTCAACAGGTGAATGTCCCCCAGCCTGCCTGTTGGGACAGCTGTCCCATAGGGCCTCTGACTCAACAGATGAATGTCCCCCAGCCTGTCTGTTGAGACAGCTGTCCCATAGGGCCTCTGACTCAACAGGTGACTGTCCCCCAGCCTGTCCGTTGGGACAGCTGTCCTGTAGTCCCTCTGACTCAACAGGTGACTGTCCCCCAGCCTGTCTGTTGAGACAGCTGTCCCATAGGGCCTCTGACTCAACAGGTGAATGTCCCCCAGCCTGTCTGTTGAGACAGCTGTCCAATAGGGCCTCTGACTCAACAGGTGACTGTCCCCCAGCCTGTCCGTTGGGACAGCTGTCCTGTAGTCCCTCTGACTCAACAGGTGACTGTCCCCCAGCCTGTCTGTTGAGACAGCTGTCCCATAGGGCCTCTGACTCAACAGGTGAATGTCCCCCAGCCTGTCCGTTGGGACAGCTGTCCCATAGGGCCTCTGACTCAACAGGTGACTGTCCCCCAGCCTGTAACCCAATGCAGATGCTCTCCAAAGGTAAACACAGATGGGATTATTCACCACTTTGCTATAGTGCAACTATGTGCATTTAATATCACTGATATTAATATGGCTAATTCCTCAAATGAAGATTGACAAAAAAAGTTACAAATGATTAAATAACTTGGACCTTTGGCAGCGAATACTGTGTTGTTCATTAAATAACCTGAACCTTTTGCAGCAAATACAATGTTGTTCTTTAATTCAATCACGGATATAAATCAATTCCAAAACAAAGATTGTCAAAAAAAATAAAGAAAATAAAGTGCTGAACCTTTAGGAAGGGAGAACATTGTTGTTATTGCTTTCTGTAACTATCCTAGCACTTGAAGATACAGTGGGTGAAATGGGGTGAAGCTGTCAAACAGTTTGCAGCTTGCTTCCAGCATGGTACAGTGCAACACAATCAATGAAACAGCCTAACATTCGCAACAGGCAGCATCTCTCTGCTTCACTGCCGCGTACACTTATTCTTTGGGGGGAGCTGAGCAGGTGTATTGGGAGCCAATCAAGATTTCAGATACAGGTCTGTTGTTGAGAAAATAATGTTTTACTTCCGACAACAACAGAACGCAAGGAGTTCTAACTAACTGCCTGTAAGAACAATGCATTCAATTGGGGGTGGGGGTGGGAGGGGGGTGGGAGGGGGGTGAAAACTGGTACATTTCTTATCTTCAAATGTTGTAAAAAAAAAAAAGAACATTATATTCAACTTCCTGTTACCTTGAACTATTATTTATCCTATTAGTAAATTGTGAAAATGTTATAATATTGAATTTGACAGACAGAGAAATGGCAAACAAATGAGTTTTCTGATTAAGTGGTTAAATCATGATTTATCATGGACAGATATTTCTCTGGGTTGCCCACGGTGATGCTTGTCAGAGTATCAGGTATGCATCCAAAATGGCACCCTATTCCCCACATAGAACACTAATATTTAATTACTGGCTCATGTAGATGACATACAGTGCTTTCAGAAAGTATTCAGTATTCCTTGACTTTCTCCACACTCTGTTACAGCCTTATTCTTAAAAGGATTAAATAAAATAAAAATCCTCAGCAATCTACACATAAATACCTCATAATGGCAGGTTTTTAGAAATGTTTGCAAATGTATTAAAAATTTAAAAAGTACAAATATCGAATTTACATAATATGTTCAGACCCATTGCTATGAGACTTGAAATTGAGCTCAGGTGCATCCTGTTTCCATTGATCATACTTGAGATGTTTCTACAACTTAATCAAATCAAATTTTGTTTGTCACATGTGCAAAATACAACAAGTGCAGACCTTACAAGCCATTAACCAACAATGCAGTAGTTAAGAAAAAATAAATGTTAAGAAAGTATTTACTAAAATTAAATCAAAATCAAAAGAAAGAAAATAGAAAAATAAATAACTAAAGAGTAACAATAAAATAACAGTAACAAGGCTTTATACAGGGTGTTACGGTACAGAGTCAATGTGGAGGCTATATACAGGGTGTTACGGTACAGAGTCAATGTGGAGGCTATATACAGGGTATTACGGTACAGAGTCAATGTAGAGGCTATATACAGGGTGTTACGGTACAGAGTCAATGTGGAGGCTATATACAGGGGGTACCGGTACAGAGTCAATGTGGAGGCTATATACAGGGGGTACCGTTACAGAGTCAATGTGGAGGCTATATACAGGGTGTTACGGTACAGAGTCAATGTGGAGGCTATATACAGGGTGTTACGGTACTGAGTCAATGTGGAGGCTATATACAGGGGGTACCGGTACAGAGTCAATGTGGAGGCTATATACAGGGGTACCGTTACAGAGTCAATGTGGAGGCTATATACAGGGTGTTATGGTACAGAGTCAATGTGGAGGCTATATACAGGGTGTTACGGTACAGAGTCAATGTGGAGGCTATATACAGGGGGTACTGAGCTATACCGGTACCGTTACAGAGTCAATGTGGAGGCTATATACAGGGTGTTATGGTACAGAGTCAATGTGGAGGCTATATACAGGGTGTTACGGTACAGAGTCAATGTGGAGGCTATATACAGGGGGTACCGTTACAGAGTCAATGTGGAGGCTATATACAGGGGTACCGGTACTGAGTCAATGTGGAGGCTATATACAGGGGGTACCGGTACTGAGTCAATGTGGAGGCTATATATGGGGGTACCGGTACAGAGTCAATGTGGAGGCTATATACAGGAGGTCTTTCTTTATTTTTTACTTGTGAAGACATCAAAGCTATGATATACTGTAACACCTATGGAATCATGTAGTAACCAAAATAGTATTAAACAAAACAAAATATACATAATATTTTAGATTCTTCAAAGTTGCCACTATTTGCCTTGATGACAGCTTTGCACACTCTTGGCATTCTCTCAACCAGCTTCATGAGAAATGCTTTTCCAACAGTCTTGAAGGAGTTCCCACATATGCTGAGCACTTGTTGGCTGTTTTTCCTTCACTCTGCAGTCCAACTCATCCCAAACCATCTCAATTGGGTTGAGGTCAGGGGATTGTGGAGGCCTGGTCATCTGATGAAGCACTCCATCACTCTCCTCCTTGGTCAAATAGCCCTTACACAGCCTGGAGGTGTGTTCTGGGTCATTGTCCTGTTGAAAAACAAATGATAGTCCCAAACCAGATAGGATGGCGTATCGCTTCAGAATGCTGTGGTAGCCATGCTGGTTAAGTGTACCTTGAATTCCAAATAAATCCCCGACAGTGTCACCAGCAAAGCACCATCACACCATCACACATCCTCCTCCATGCGTCATGGGGGGGAACCACACATGCAGAGATCATCTATTCAACCAATCCGGGTCTCACAAAGACATGTCAGTTGGAACCAAACATCTCAAATTTGGACTCATCACACTAAAGGACATGTTTCCACCAGTCTAATGTCCATTGCTCGTGTTTCTTGGCCAAATCAAGTATTTTCTTATTATTGGTGTCCTTCAGTAGTGGTTTCTTTGCAGCAATTCGACCACGAAGGCCTGATTCACCCAGAATCCTCTGAACAGTTGATGTTGAGATGTGTCTCTTACTTGAGCTCTGTGAAGCATTTATTTTTTGTCTGCAATCTAATGTGCAGTTAACACTAATGAACTTATCCTCTGCAGCAGAGCTAACTCTGGGTCTTCCTTTCCTGTGACGGTCCTCATGAGAGACAGTTAACACTAACGAACTTATCCTCTGCAGCAGAGGTAACTCTGGGTCTTCCTTTCCTGTGACGGTCCTCATGAGAGACAGTTAACACTAATGAACTTATCCTCTGCAGCAGAGGTAACTCTGGGTCTTCCTTTCCTGTGGCGGTCCTCATGAGAGACAGTTAACACTAACGAACTTATCCTCTGCAGCAGAGGTAACTCTGGGTCTTCCTTTCCTGTGGCGGTCCTCATGAGAGACAGTTAACACTAACAAACTTATCCTCTGCAGCAGAGCTAACTCTGGGTCTTCCTTTCCTGTGGCGGTCCTCATGAGAGCCTGTTTCATCATTGCGCTTGTTGGTTTTTTGCGACTGAACTTAAAGAAACTTTAAAAGTTCTTGAAATGTTCCGGATTGACTGACCTTTATGTCTTAAAGTAATGATGGACTGTCATTTCTCTTTGCTTATTTGAGCTGTTCTTGCCATAATATGTACGTGGTCTTTTACCAAATAGGGCTATCTTCTGTATACTAACCCTCTGATTGGCTCAAACACAATAAGAAGGAAAGAAATTCCACAAATGTACTTTTTAACAAGGCACACCTGTTAATTGAAATGCGTTCCAGGTGACTACCTCATGATTGCTGGTTGAGAGAATGCCAACAGTGTGCAAAGCTGTCATCAAGGCAAAGGTTGGCTACTTTGAAGAATCTCAAATATGAAATATATTTAGATTTGTTTATCGCTTTTTTGGTTACTGCATGATTCCATATGTGTTATTTCATAGTTTGTCTTCACTATTATTCTACAATGTATAAAACAGTAGTAAAAAATCATACAATTCAAAAGAGTTAAACAAAATCCAAAAACAGCAAATTAAAAACATTGACAGGTCAGGGAATCAGTCTCAAGATCCTTCATCAGTGATTTAAAAACACCAATCGGGACAAGTTCTTCCAGTTTAAAAGTATTTTGTAAGGCGTTCCAAGCCGATGGTGCAGAGGACATAAATAGCCCTTTTAACAAATTCAGTTCGGACATTTGAAACAGTTAGCAGGTTAAATTCCTGAGAACAACGAGATTAGATAGTAGGGGTGCCAGGGGAGCTTAGTGGTTAGAGCGTTGGACTAGTAACTGAAAGGTTGCAAGTTCAAATCCCCAAGGTACAAATCTGTCGTTCTGCCCCTAACCCACTGTTCCTAGGCCATCATTGAAAATAAGAATTTGTTTTTAACTGACTTGCCTAGTTAAATAAAGGTTATAAAAATAAAAGATAGGCATTTCCTATCCAGCAATTCGAATATAACTCCATAGCAAATATCCTCTACTATCAGGTAATGAATAATATGCTGATTGGTCAATAACAGCTTCATTAACAACACTGAAAAAAATGCTGTACAGTTTGAAGTGATCTCTCTGTAGTGCGTGTGTGTCTATGCAGTGTGTTCAGTCAGTGCACACACACCAGGATATGTTACTGCATTTGCGGGGTATTATGGCACAGCCCAGTGATTTTCAGCTTGGACAGCAGGGCTGATCATCAATTATTATACCTCAGTGGATCAAATTAGCATATTCCCCCTATTCCACCACCCCCAGCTCTGGAGCTCTGGAGCAGCGGCCCTGGCCTATGGTGAGACCGAACCAGACTGAACCAGCTTAGTGGTTGGGTGCACCTGTAAGCTCAGTGACACCTACCAGGACAGCAGCAGAGAGAGAGAGGCAGGGACACGCCGCGAGACAACATCTGCATCCCCTGGTGTCTGACTGAGTTAAGCCAACTGTAGAATCAAGGGCACAACTAGAGGCATTTTATTGTATCTATTTTAACAAAGCTATACCGGATGGATCTGTAGAGATGCTCTACTCTCTCTATACAACTCTATTTAACTGGGTCTGTCTTTAGGAGATGCTCTACTCTCTCTATACAACTCTATTTAACTGTCTCTGTCTTTAGGAGATGCTCTACTCTCTCTATACAACTCTATTTAACTGTCTCTGTCTTCAGGAGATGCTCTACTCTCTCTATACAACTCTATTTAACTGTCTCTGTCTTCAGGAGATGCTCTACTCTCTCTATACAACTCTATTTAACTGTCTCTGTCTTCAGGAGATGCTCTACTCTCTCTATACAACTCTAATTAACTGTCTCTGTCTTCAGGAGATGCTCTACTCTCTCTATACAACTCTATTTAACTGTCTCTGTCTTCAGGAGATGCTCTACTCTCTCTATACAACTCTATTTAACTGTCTCTGTCTTCAGGAGATGCTCTACTCTCTTTATAAAACTCTATTTAACTGGGTCTGTCTTTAGGAGATGCTCTACTCTCTCTATACAACTCTATTTAACTGTCTCTGTCTTCAGGAGATGCTCTACTCTCTCTATACAACTCTATTTAACTGTCTCTGTCTTCAGGAGATGCTCTACTCTCTCTATACAACTCTATTTAACTGTCTCTGTCTTCAGGAGATGCTCTACTCTCTCTATACAACTCTATTTAACTGTCTCTGTCTTCAGGAGATGCTCTACTCTCTCTATACAACTCTATTTAACTGTCTCTGTCTTCAGGAGATGCTCTACTCTCTCTATACAACTCTATTTAACTGTCTCTGTCTTCAGGAGATGCTCTACTCTCTCTATACAACTCTATTTAACTGTCTCTGTCTTCAGGAGATGCTCTACTCTCTTTATAAAACTCTATTTAACTGGGTCTGTCTTTAGGAGATGCTCTACTCTCTTTATAAAACTCTATTTAACTGGGTCTGTCTTTAGGAGATGCTCTACTCTCTCTATACAACTCTATTTAACTGTCTCTGTCTTCAGGAGATGCTCTACTCTCTCTATACAACTCTAATTAACTGTCTCTGTCTTCAGGAGATGCTCTACTCTCTCTATACAACTCTATTTAACTGTCTCTGTCTTCAGGAGATGCTCTACTCTCTCTATACAACTCTATTTAACTGTCTCTGTCTTCAGGAGATGCTCTACTCTCTCTATACAACTCTATTTAACTGTCTCTGTCTTCAGGAGATGCTCTACTCTCTCTATACAACTCTATTTAACTGTCTCTGTCTTCAGGAGATGCTCTACTCTCTTTATAAAACTCTATTTAACTGGGTCTGTCTTTAGGAGATGCTCTACTCTCTCTATACAACTCTATTTAACTGTCTCTGTCTTGACAAAGGGAAGAGGGGCGTGACAACCCGGACAAGAACCCGGACAACGCTCAGCCAATTGTGCGCTGCCCTATGGGACTCCCAATCACAGCCAGTTGTGATACAGCCCAGGATCAAACCAGGGTCTGTAGTGATGCCTCTAGCACTGAGATGCAGTGCTTGGACCACTGTGCCACTCGGTAGCCCATTCTAATGTACCCTGACAATATAACCGGTAGTTTTGTAGGCCTAACTATTAGCTAACGTTATGTTGTCTTATATGTTTCCGGTACACAGAAGAGCCGATGGGAGTGAACACCTTGGCAACAATCCTGCCAAAGATTGGAAAAATAGCTGGCCCATCGCAGATTTACACAAACCACTGCCTCTCAACCACCATGATCCAGAAACTGTTGGATGCTTGACTAGAGGCATGAGAAATCCTGTCTGTCAGAAGACACCGATTCACAACGTCTCTTCAAAGTTACTGAAGGACAAATCGAGGAAGCAGTGGAGCGCTATTCTCTCTGACAACACAGCGGCAGCTCCCCCAGCTGAAAGAACGGCATCCAAACAGCTTGGAGCCAACAAATGACAACATGGGCCAGCTAACAACAAACAATAACATGGGCCAGCTAACAACAAACAATAACATGGGCCAGCTAACAACAAACAATAACACAATGCAAGCTAACAACAAACAATAACATGGGCCAGCTAACAACAAACAATAACATGGGCCAGCTAACAACAAACAATAACATGGGCCAGCTAACAACAAACAATAACACAAGGCAAGCTAACAACAAACAATAACACAAGGCAAGCTAACAACAAACAATAACATGGGCCAACTAACAACAAACAATAACAGGCCAGCTAACAACAAACAATAACATGGGCCAGCTAACAACAAACAATAACATGGGCCAGCTAACAACAAACAATAACATGGGCCAGCTAACAACAAACAATAACATGGGCCAGCTAACAACAAACAATAACATGGGCCAGCTAACAACAAACAATAACATGGGCCAGCTAACAACAAACAATAACATGGCAGCTAACAACAAACAATAACATGGGCCAACTAACAACAAACAATAACAAGGCCAGCTAACAACAAACAATAACATGGGCCAGCTAACAACAAACAATAACACAAGGCAAGCTAACAACAAACAATAACATGGGCCAACTAACAACAAACTGGGCCAGCTAACAACAAACAATAACATGGGCCAGCTAACAACAAACAATAACATGGGCCAACTAACAACAAACAATAACATGGGCCAGCTAACAACAAACAATAACATGGGCCAACTCAAGGCAAGCTAACAACAAACAATAACATGGGCCAGCTAACGCAAACAATAACATGGGCCAACTAACAACAAACAATAACATGGGCAAGCTAACAACAAACAATAACACAAGGCAAGCTAACAACAAACAATAACTCAAGGCAAGCTAACAACAAACAATAACTCAAGGCCAGCTAACAACAAACAATAACATGGGCCAGCTAACAACAAACAATAACATGGGCCAGCTAACAACAAACAATAACATGGGCCAGCTAACAACAAACAATAACATGGGCCAGCTAACAACAAACAATAACTCAAGGCAAGCTAACAACAAACAATAACATGGGCCAACTAACAACAAACAATAAATGGGCCAGCTAACAACAAACAATAACATGGGCCAGCTAACAACAAACAAAACATGGGCCAGCTAACAACAAACAATAACAAGGCAAGCTAACAACAAACAATAACATGGGCCAGCTAACAACAAACAATAACATGGGCCAGCTAACAACAAACAATAACTCAAGGCAAGCTAACAACAAACAATAACTCAAGGCAAGCTAACAACAAACAATAACTCAAGGCAAGCTAACAACAAACAATAACTCAAGGCAAGCTAACAACAAACAATAACTCAAGGCAAGCTAACAACAAACAATAACACAAGGCAAGCTAACAACAAACTATAACTCAAGGCAAGCTAACAACAAACAATAACTCAAGGCAAACTAACAACAAACAATAACTCAAGGCCAGCTAACAACAAACAATAACACGGGCCAGCTAACAACAAACAATAACACAATTCAAGCTAACAACAAACAATAACACAAGGCAAGCTAACAACAAACAATAACACGGGACAATTTTTTCATTCGTGCACAATTACAGGTCAACATTCAGATCAACATTAATTAATAATCGTCATATGTTAGTCATTCTAAAAGTGGCCCTAATGCTTGGTTTTTGCATACATTTAATGTGAGCTTGCTAGCTAGCCTGTGGATGTGTTGCATAGCAACCAGTCTAGCAACAAGACTTTTGTCCGGACTGCTTTTCTGGCAGAATGTATTTATTCTGAATTTATTTACTAAAGCAACATTTTTAATATAGATTTGTAGTTCGTTGCCTTACTGTGTTTGCAACCGGTTTATAAAAACAATAAGGCACCTCGTGGGTTAGTGGTGTATGGCCAATATACCACGGCTAATGGCTGTATCCAGGCACTCCGCGTTGTGTCGTGCAAAATATACCACACCCCCTTGGCCTTATTGCTTAGGTATGTCTCCCTTCTCTTTAAAGTATACTTTATGGAATTCACTGTACATCATACAGAATTTAAACATGACTATTTCAGACAGAATTCATTCAGCAATGTTCATTGCCTATTTCCAAATCCATGTTTCCTTGCACAATAGACACACCGGATTGGGAAGACAGAGAATTGAAAATATGGCCTCAAATACAAAAAAAAGTCAAAAATCTCCTCTTTTTGTTGTGATTCATGATTCATTCCGAGATGATATTTATATTGTGTGTTTTTTTTGTTGGTCTACACGCATTACTGTTTGACAAACGCCTGGCACCAACATCCAGTGAGGAGCTGTAGTTAAATAGAATGTGAGGAGAAATCAGTTCAAACAAGCCAGGAGTCTGGTGGGGGGGGGGACAAAGGGACCGTTAGACACAGACGACTGCCTGTGTTTGTTGGCACAGAGACAGAAGCCAGGTTTGCTGTAGCATTCATGGCATGGCATGGCAGATGACTGACCTCGTGGCTGCTACATAGCCTTGAGGTCTCACAGATGTCACTGCCGCAGCCTCTTTGCACCTCTCTCTCCTCACAGAAGAGAGAGGAGCCAGCTAGGGCTGAGAATGGCAAATGTAGTGAATGCTTCAATTGGCCCGATTATGATAGAGCACAACTGCCAGATTTATGTGTCCAATGTCAAGCCCTTTCCAAAACCTCCTGTCATTTTCTGTTAGGACAAATATTTCCTGCAGCTAGCTACAGGGCCTCCCAACACCCACCTTCCTCAACTCTCCTCTCCTCAATTCAGCTCCCACCTTCCTCTCCTCTCCTCAATTCAGTTCCCACCTTCCTCATCGCTCCTCAATTCAGCTCCCACCTTCCTCATCTCTCCTCAATTCAGCTCCCACCTTCCTCATCTCTCCTCAATTCAGTTCCCACCATCCTCTCCTCTCCTCAATTCAGTTCCCACCTTCCTCATCTCTCCTCAATTCAGTTCCCACCTTCCTCATCTCTCCTCAATTCAGTTCCCACCTTCCTCATCTCTCCTCTCCTTAATTCAGTTCCCACCTTCCTCTCCTCTCCTTAATTCAGCTCCCACCTTCCTCATCTCTCCTCAATTCAGTTCCCACCTTCCTCATCTCTCCTCAATTCAGCTCCCACCTTCCTCATCTCTCTTTTCTTCTCAAATCCATCCTCCGTGTTGGTGGTGTCCTAACTGAAATCCATTTCTACCCATTCAGCAAAGCTCTTCTTCTTTTCCTGAACTCATTCCATTTGTCTGTGTTACCGCCCTGTGAGTGGTCCTCTGAAGTGATCTATTTGTCTGAAGACACCAATTTATCAGAGCTGTACAGTGTATACCGTACATCGATCACATAGGGGATAGAGGGGTTTGGGTGCATTGAGTAATATGAGTCATGCATGCACGGGAACACCTGGATTAAATTGGGGTGGCAGGGTAGCCTAGTGGTTAGAGCGTTGGACTAGTAACCAAAAGGTTGCAAGTTTGAATCCCCGAGCTGACAAGGTACAAATCTGTCGTTCTGCCCCTGAACAGGCAGGTAACCCACTGTTCCTAGGCCATCATTGATAATAAGAATGTGTTCTTAACTGACTTGAATAGTAAAATAAAGGTAAAATAAAATAAATAAAAAATTGCTGTGCATGGAGATGTTGTAGAGTGTTCTGAGGTTTCAACATGACAGTAGTGCTGGTGTCATTTGATCATATTACATAATGTGACAATGTGGTATTTATTATTCTGATCAGGATTGGACCCAGAAATATGAAATGGATTATGTTCTTTTTGATTTTTTGCACAGGATTTAGAAATGTAAAAGTGTTGCTTTTGACAAATAATGAAATATGTAACTCAATTCCAAATGACTAAATTATAATTTATCGTGATTAGTCACTGCATTTCAGTCCAAAGTTACTCTAGATGTAGAAAACATTAGATACTATTATTCTGGTCAGGTTTTCTAATAAAATGAAAAAAAAATGAGGATTGTGACGGTCCGGAATTATTTTACAAAGGTCACAGACAGACTAATTACCTTAAACACACCGTGTTAGCCATTACAGCATGGATTATTCACATAATCAGCCATCCAATTTATCTTGTTATGTTCATACAACACAATATTTTAGCCAGCAGCATACCACTGCTGGCTTGCATCTCAAGCTAAGGAGAGTCGCTCCTGAATTGGAGACCAGATGTTGCTGGAAAGAGTGTTGGAGGGACAGTAGGATACATTCTTTCTTCTAGTCTAAAACAAATATTGCAATACCCCAGGGCAATACCCCAGGGCTGTGATTGCCCTGTGTAAGGTGCTGTCTTTCTGATGGGATGTTAAATGGCTGTCCTGACTCTGCGTGGTCACAAAAGATCCCATGACAAATTTTTGTAAGATTAGTGGTGTTAACCCCGGTGTCCTGGATAAATTCCCAATCTGGCCCTCATGCCACCTAATCATCCCCAGCATCCAATTGGCTCATTCATCACCTATTGCCTGTAATTATTCCCCAGGTTGTTGCTGTAAATGAGAATGTGTTCTCAGTCAATTTACCCAGTAAAATAAGGGTTAAATAAATAAACAAATATCTGTGCTTTGACAATGATAATAGCTAAGGTTTTAAAGTGCCCTCACCATATGTTATAGATTGAAACAACATGCTGTTCCCCGGATATAAGGACAGTACAGGTCAGTAGACATTAAGTCTGAGACTGAGTCCCAAATTACACAATATTCCCTACTGTATGTAGTGCACTACATTTGACCAGAGCAGCTATATAGGGAATAGGGTGCAATTTGTGACGAGTCACCTGGAAATACAACCCCTCTGATGTGGAGCCTCTTCAGCCTTCGGGGGACATATTGATGCACAGTTATTTCCGTCAATAAGTCCTTCTAAAGCCGAGCAAAACCCACCCTCATCCGTGAGACAGTCTGAATGTGAAAAATGAGAAAGGAAAGGATGAGACTCAGTGCATCAATCTATTCATAGTGCTATATCTTAAAGGGAAACGAGAGTGAAACCAACCCTGACCTCAGGCCTTCTTAAATGCAGATGTCAACAGAAATGTAAAGGAGAAAGGGGGAGGGGGTACCTAAGTCAATTGTACAACTGAATGCATTCAACTGAAATGTGTCACAGTAACATACACTGAGTGTAAAAAACATTAAGAACACCTGCTCTTTCTATGATCAACTGAACAGGTGAATCAAATCGATGGTTTCTGTTTTTTAGTAACACGCAGGTGTAGTAGACCTTACAGTGACATGCTGAATACAACAGGTGTAGTAGACCTTACAGTGACATGCTGAATACAACAGGTGTAGTAGACCTTACAGTGACATGCTGAATACAACAGGTGTAGTAGACCTCACAGTGAAATGCTGAATACAACAGGTGTAGTAGACCTTACAGTGACATGCTGAATACAACAGGTGTAGTAGACCTTACAGTGACATGCTGAATACAACAGGTGTAGTAGACCTTACAGTGACATGCTGAATACAACAGGTGTAGTAGACCTTACAGTGACATGCTGAATACAACAGGTGTAGTAGACCTTACAGTGACATGCTGAATACAACAGGTGTAGTAGACCTTACAGTGACATGCTGAATACAACAGGTGTAGTAGACCTTACAGTGACATGCTGAATACAACAGGTGTAGTAGACCTTACAGTGACATGCTGAATACAACAGGTGTAGTAGACCTTACAGTGACATGCTGAATACAACAGGTGTAGTAGACCTTACAGTGACATGCTGAATACAACAGGTGTAGTAGACCTTACAGTGACATGCTGAATACAACAGGTGTAGTAGACCTTACAGTGACATGCTGAATACAACAGGTGTAGTAGACCTTACAGTGACATGCTGAATACAACAGGTGTAGTAGACCTTACAGTGACATGCTGAATACAACAGGTGTAGTAGACCTTACAGTGAAATGCTGAATACAACAGGTGTAGTAGACCTTACAGTGAAATGCTGAATACAACAGGTGTAGTTTGATCATTTGATCATATTACTCCAGTGCTAGCCTCTCTACACTGGCTTCCTGTCAAAGCAAGGGCTGATTTCAAGGTTTTACTGCTAACCTACAAAGCATTACATGGGATTGCTCCTACCTATCTCTCTGATTTGGTCCTGCCGTACATACCTACACGTACGCTACGGTCACAAGACGCAGGCCTCCTAATTGTCCCTAGAATTTCTAAGCAAACAGCTTGAGGCAGGGCTTTCTCCTATAGAGCTCCATTTTTATGGAACGGTCTGCCTACCCATGTCAGAGACGCAAACTCGGTCTCAACCTTTAAGTCTTTACTGAAGACTCATCTCTTCAGTGGGTCATATGATTGAGTGTAGTCTGGCCCAGGAGTGGGAAGGTGAACGGAAAGGCTCTGGAGCAACGAACCGCCCTTGCTGTCTCTGCCTGGCCGGTTCCCCTCTTTCCACTGGGATTCTCTGCCTCTAACCCTATTACAGGGGCTGAGTCACTGGCTTACTGGGGCTCTCTCATGCCGTCCCTGGAGGGGGTGCGTCACCTGAGTGGGTTGATTCACTGTTGTGGTCATCCTGTCTGGGTTGGCGCCCCCCTTGGGTTGTGCCGTGGCGGAGATCTTTGTGGGCTGTACTCAGCCTTGTCTCAGGATGGTAAGTTGGTGGTTGAAGATATCCCTCTAGTGGTGTGGGGGCTGTGCTTTGGCAAAGTGGGTGGGGTTATATCCTTCCTGTTTGGCCCTGTCCGGGGGTGTCCTCGGATGGGTCCACAGTGTCTCCTGACCCCTCCTGTCTCAGCCTCCAGTATTTATGCTGCAGTAGTTTATGTGTCGGGGGGCTGGGGTCAGTTTGTTATATCTGGAGTACTTCTCCTGTCCTATTTGGTGTCCTGTGTGAATCTAAGTGTGCGTTCTCTAATTCTCTCCTTCTCTCTTTCTTTCTCTCTCTCGGAGGACCTGAGCCCTAGGACCATGCCCCAGGACTACCTGACATGATGACTCCTTGCTGTCCCCAGTCCCACCTGGCCATGCTGCTGTTCCAGTTTCAACTGACCTGAGCCCTAGGACCATGCCCCAGGACTACCTGACATGATGACTCCTTGCTGTCCCCAGTCCACCTGGCCATGCTGCTGCTCCAGTTTCAACTTCCACCTGACTGTGCTGCTGCTCCAGTTTCAACTGTTCTGCCTTATTGTTATTCGACCATGCTGGTCATTTATGAACATTTGAACATCTTGGCCATGTTCTGTTATAATCTCCACCCGGCACAGCCAGAAGAGGACTGGCCACCCCACATAGCCTGGTTCCTCTCTAGGTTTCTTCCTAGGTTTTGGCCTTTCTAGGGAGTTTTTCCTAGCCACCGTGCTTCTACACCTGCATTGCTTGCTGTTTGGGGTTTTAGGCTTGGTTTCTGTACAGCACTTTGAGATATCAGCTGATGTACGAAGGGCTATATAAATAAATTTGATTTGATTTGATTAGTAGACCTTACAGTGAAATGCTGAATACAACAGGTGTAGTAGACCTTACAGTGAAATGCTGAATACAACAGATGTAGTAGACCGTACAGTGACATGCTGAATACAACAGGTGTAGTAGACCTCACAGTGAAACGCTGAATACAACAGGTGTAGTAGATCTCACAGTGAAATGCTGAATACAACAGGTGTAGTAGACCCTACAGTGAAATGCTGAATACAACAGGTGTAGGTAGACCTCACAGTGAAATGCTGAATACAACAGGTGTAGCAGACCTTACAGTGAAATGCTGAATACAACAGGTGTAGTAGACCTTACAGTGAAATGCTGAATACAACAGGTGTAGTAGACCTTACAGTGAAATGCTGAATACAACAGGTGTAGTAGACCTCACAGTGACATGCTGAATACAACAGGTGTAGTAGACCTGTAGTAGTGTACCGGTACAGAGTCAATGTGGAGACTATATACAGGGGGTACTGGTACAGAGTCAATGTGGAGGCTATATACAGGGGGTACCGGTACAGAGTCAATGTGGAGGTTATATACAGGGTGTACCAGTACAGAGTCAGTGTGGAGGCTATATACAGGGGGTACCGGTACAGAGTCAATGTGGAGGCTATATACAGGGGATACCGGTACAGAGTCAATGTGGAGGCTATATACAGGGTGTTACGGTACTGAGTCAATGTGGAGGCTATATACAGGGTGTACCAGTACAGAGTCAATGTGGAGGCTATATACAGGGGTGTACCGGTACAGAGTCAGTGTGGAGGCTATATACAGGGTATTATGGTACAGAGTCAGTGTGGAGGCTATATACAGGGTATTACGGTACAGAGTCAGTGTGGAGGCTATATACAGGGGTGTACCGGTAGTCAGAGTCAGTGTGGAGGCTATATACAGGGTGGTACGGTACAGAGTCAGTGTGGAGGCTATATACAGGGGGTACCGGTACAGAGTCAGTGTGGAGGCTATATACAGGAGGTACCGGTACTGAGTCAATGTGGAGGCTATATACAGGGGTGTATGGTAGTGAGTCAATGTGGAGGCTATATACAGGGTGTTACGGTACAGAGTCAATGTGGAGGCTATATACAGGGTATTACGGTACTGAGTCAATGTGGAGGCTATATACAGGGTGTTACGGTACAGAGTCAATGTGGAGGCTATATACAGGGGGTACCGGTACAGAGTCAATGTGGAGGCTATATACAGGGGGTACCGGTACAGAGTCAATGTGGAGGTTATATACAGGGTGTACCAGTACAGAGTCAATGTGGAGGCTATATACAGGGGGTACCGGTACAGAGTCAATGTGGAGGCTATATACAGGGGGTACCGGTACAGAGTCAATGTGGAGGCTATATACAGGGTGTTACGGTACTGAGTCAATGTGGAGGCTATATACAGGGGGTACCGGTACAGAGTCAATGTGGAGGCTATATACAGGGGGTACCGGTACAGAGTCAATGTGGAGGCTATATACAGGGGATACCGGTACAGAGTCAATGTGGAGGCTATATACAGGGTGTTACGGTACTGAGTCAATGTGGAGGCTATATACAGGGTGTACCAGTACAGAGTCAATGTGGAGGCTACATACAGGGGGTACCGGTACAGAGTCAGTGTGGAGACTATATACAGGGGGTACCGGTACAGAGTCAATGTGGAGGCTATATACAGGGGGTACCGGTACAGAGTCAATGTGGAGGCTATATACAGGGGATACCGGTACAGAGTCAATGTGGAGGCTATATACAGGGGTACCGGTACAGAGTCAGTGTGGAGGCTATATACAGGGGTACCGGTACAGAGTCAATGTGGAGGCTATATACAGGGTGTTACGGTACTGAGTCAATGTGGAGGCTATATACAGGGTGTACCAGTACAGAGTCAATGTGGAGGCTATATACAGGGGGTACCGGTACAGAGTCAGTGTGGAGGCTATATACAGGGGGTACCGGTACAGAGTCAGTGTGGAGGCTATATACAGGGGGTACCGGTACAGAGTCAGTGTGGAGGCTATATACAGGGGTGTACCGGTACAGAGTCAGTGTGGAGGCTATATACAGGGTATTACGGTACAGAGTCAGTGTGGAGGCTATATACAGGGTATTACGGTACAGAGTCAGTGTGGAGGCTATATACAGGGGTGTACCGGTACAGAGTCAGTGTGGAGGCTATATACAGGGTGGTACGGTACAGAGTCAATGTGGAGGCTATATACAGGGGGTACCGGTACAGAGTCAATGTGGAGGCTATATACAGGAGGTACCGGTACTGAGTCAATGTGGAGGCTATATACAGGGGTGTATGGTACTGAGTCAATGTGGAGGCTATATACAGGGTGTTACGGTACAGAGTCAATGTGGAGGCTATATACAGGGTATTACGGTACTGAGTCAATGTGGAGGCTATATACAGGGTGTTACGGTACAGAGTCAATGTGGAGGCTATATACAGGGGGTACCGGTACAGAGTCAATGTGGAGGCTATATACAGGGGGTACCGGTACAGAGTCAATGTGGAGGTTATATACAGGCTGTACCAGTACAGAGTCAATGTGGAGGCTATATACAGGGGGTACCGGTACAGAGTCAATGTGGAGGCTATATACAGGGGATACTGGTACAGAGTCAATGTGGAGGCTATATACAGGGTGTTAGGGTACTGAGTCAATGTGGAGGCTATATACAGGGGGTACCGGTACAGAGTCAATGTGGAGGCTATATACAGGGGGTACCGGTACAGAGTCAATGTGGAGGCTATATACAGGGGATACCGGTACAGAGTCAATGTGGAGGCTACATACAGGGTGTTACGGTACTCAGTCAATGTGGAGGCTATATACAGGGTGTACCAGTACAGAGTCAATGTGGAGGCTATATACAGGGGGTACCGGTACAGAGTCAGTGTGGAGGCTATATACAGGGGGTACCGGTACAGAGTCAGTGTGGAGGCTATATACAGGGGTACCGGTACAGAGTCAGTGTGGAGGCTATATACAGGGGTGTACCGGTACAGAGTCAGTGTGGAGGCTATATACAGGGTATTACGGTACAGAGTCAGTGTGGAGGCTATATACAGGGTATTACGGTACAGAGTCAGTGTGGAGGCTATATACAGGGGTGTACCGGTACAGAGTCAGTGTGGAGGCTATATACAGGGTGGTACGGTACAGAGTCAATGTGGAGGCTATATACAGGGTGGTACCGGTACAGAGTCAATGTGGAGGCTATATACAGGAGGTACCGGTACTGAGTCAATGTGGAGGCTATATACAGGGGTGTATGGTACTGAGTCAATGTGGAGGCTATATACAGGGTGTTACGGTACAGAGTCAATGTGGAGGCTATATACAGGGTATTACGGTACTGAGTCAATGTGGAGGCTATATACAGGGTGTTACGGTACAGAGTCAATGTGGAGGCTATATACAGGGGTGTACCGGTACAGAGTCAATGTGGAGGCTATATACAGGGGTGTACCGGTACAGAGTCAATGTGGAGGCTATATACAGGAGGTACCGGTACAGAGTCAATGTGGAGGCTATATACAGGGGTGTACCGGTACAGAGTCAGTGTGGAGGCTATATACAGGGGTGTACCGGTACAGAGTCAGTGTGGAGGCTATATACAGGGGTGTACCGGTACAGAGTCAGTGTGGAGGCTATATACAGGGGTGTACCGGTACAGAGTCAGTGTGGAGGCTATATACAGGGGTGTACCGGTACAGAGTCAGTGTGGAGGCTATATACAGGGGTGTACCGGTACAGAGTCAGTGGGCGGGGGCACCAGTTAGTCGAGGTAATTGAGGTAAAATGTACATGTAGGTAGAGTTATTAAAGTGACTATGTACAGATAATAACACAGAGTAGCAGCGGTGTAAAGGAGACGGACGGACGGAGGGGCGATGCAAATAGTCTGGGTGGCCATTTGATTAGATTTTTAGGAGTCTTATGGCTTGGGGGTAGAAGCTGTTTAGAAGCCTCTAGGACCTAGACTTGGCGCTCCGGTACTGCTTGCCGTGCGGTAGCAGAGAGAACAGTCTATGACTGGGGTGGCTGGAGTCTTCTACAATTTTTAGTGCCTTCCTCTGAACCCAGGTAAAAGCGATGATCCCTTATTGATGTCACTTGTTAAATCCACTTCAATCAGTGTAGATGAAGGGGAGGAGACCAGGTTGAAGAAGCCTTGAGACAATTGAGACACGGAATGTGTATATGTGCATCAGTGTGTGAATAGGCGAAACAAAATATTTTAGTTTTAGAGTGTGTCAAGAACTGTAATACAGTTTCCTGTGTGAATCAAGAACAGTCCACTGCCCAATGGACATCCAGCCAACTTGACACAACTATGGGAAACATTGGAGTCAACCTGGGCCAGCATCCCTGTGGAATGCTTTTGACACCTTGTAGAGTCCATGCCCTGAGAAATTGAGACTGTTCTGAGGGCAGAAGGGGGTTCAACTCAATATTAGGAAGGTGTTCCGAATGTTTTGTACACTCAGCCTATACTGTCTGTATCAACCTCTATTGCATTGACCATTTCATACAAATAGCTACTTATAATTCAACATTTGTAGATTAATAATGCAATGTAATATAAATAAGGTCCAACTAGCAGATTTTTTAAAAATATATAAAGTCCAGTGTTTGAGCTATCTGAATTACACTTGCAAGGGAGAGGGATTTGTGTCACTGCTATCTATTACAAATGGCTTTAAATAATGTAACGTCTATCTATTACAAATGGCTTTAAATAATGTAACATCTATGTATAACAAATGGCTTTTAATATTGTAAAGTTTATGTTCAAAAGTTTGGGGTCACTTAGAAATGTCCTTGTTTTTTAATGAAAAGCACATTTTCTGTCCATTGCAATAACGTCAAATTAATTAGAAGGGCAGACATTGTTAATGTTGTAAATTACTATTGTAGCTGGAAAAGTACGGTTTTTAATGGAATATCTACGTAGGCGTACAGAGGCCCATTATCAGCAACCATCACTCCTGTGTTCCAATGGCACGTTGTGTTAGCTAATCCAAGTTCATCATTTTAAAAGGCTAATTGACCATTAGAAAACCCTTTTGCAATTATGTTAGCACAGCTGAACACTGTTGTCCTGATTATAGAAGCAATACAACTGGCCTTCTTTAGACTAGTTGAGTATCTGGAGCATCAGCATTTGTGGGTTCGATTACAGGCTCAAAATGGCTAGAAACAAATAACCTTCTTTTGAAACTCATTGGTCTATTCTTGTTCTGAGAAATGAAGGCTATTCCATGCGAGACATTACCAAAGAATTGAAGATCTTGTACAATGCTGTGTACTACTCCCTTCACAGAACAGCTCAAACTGGCTCTAACCAGAATAGAAAGAGGAGTGGGAGGCCCCGGTGCACAACTGAGCAATAGGAAAAGTACATTAGAGTGTCTAGTTTGAGAAACAGACGCCTCACAAGTCGTCTCGATGTCAACAGTGAAGGCTGTGAAGGCTGGCCTTCTAGGCAGAGTTGCAAAGAAAAAGCCATATCTCATACTGGCCAATAAAAAGAAAAGATTAAGATGGGCAAAAGAACACAGACACTGGACAGAAGAACTCTGCCTAGAAGGACAGCATCCCGGAGTCGCCTCTTCACTGTTCAAGTCGAGCCTGGTGTTTTGCGGGTACTAGTTAAGGAAGCTGCCAGTTGAGGACTTGTGAGCGTCTGTTTCTCGAACCTGACACTCTAATGTTCTTGTCCTCTTGCTCAGTTGTGCACCAGGGCCTCCCACTCCTCTTTCTATTTTGGTTAGAGCCAATTAATTTTTCAAATGTAATATCTATATAACAAACTAATTTAAATCATGCATTTTTTTATTTAACCTTCATTTAACTAGGCAAGTCAGTTAAAGAACAAATTCTTATTTTCAATGACGGAATAGGAACAGTGTGTTAACTGACTTGTTCAGGGGCAGAACGACAGATGTTTACCTTGTCAGCTCAGAGATTCAATCTGGCATTCTTTCGGTTACTAGTCCAACGCTCTAACCAGTAGATTACCTGCCGCCCCAATAAATATATACAAATGGCTTTATATAATGTAACACCTATCTATAACTATTGGCTTTAGATAATGTAAAGTCTATATGAAACAAATGCTTGTTAATAATGTAACACCTATCTATAACTACTGGCTTTAGATAATGTAAAGTCTATATGAAACAAATGCTTGTTAATAATGTAACACCTATCTATAACTACTGGCTTTAGATAATATAAAGTCTATATGAAACAAATGCTTGTTAATAATGTAACACCTATCTATAACTATTGGCTTTAGATAATGTAAAGTCTATATGAAACAAATGCTTGTTAATAATGTAACACCTATCTATAACTACTGGCTTTAGATAATGTAAAGTCTATATGAAACAAATGCTTGTTAATAATGTAACACCTATCTATAACTATTGGCTTTAGATAATGTAAAGTCTATATGAAACAAATGCTTGTTAATAATGTAACACCTATCTATAACTACTGGCTTTAGATAATATAAAGTCTATATGAAACAAATGCTTGTTAATAATGTAACACCTATCTATAACTACTGGCTTTAGATAATATAAAGTCTATATGAAACAAATGCTTGTTAATAATGTAACACCTATCTATAACTACTGGCTTTAGATAATGTAAAGTCTATATGAAACAAATGATTGTTAATAATGTAACACCTATCTATAACTACTGGCTTTAGATAATGTAAAGTCTATATGAAACAAATGCTTGTTAATAATGTAACACCTATCTATAACTACTGGCTTTAGATAATATAAAGTCTATATGAAACAAATGCTTGTTAATAATGTAACACCTATCTATAACTACTGGCATTAGATAATATAAAGTCTATATGAAACAAATGATTGTTAATAATGTAACAGCTATCTATAACTATTGGCTTTAGATAATGTAAAGTCTATATGAAACAAATGCTTGTTAATAATGTAACGCCTATCTATAACTACTGGCATTAGATAATATAAAGTCTATATGAAACAAATGATTGTTAATAATGTAACACCTATCTATAACTACTGGCTTTAGATAATGTAAAGTCTATATGAAACAAATGCTTGTTAATAATGTAACACCTATCTATAACTATTGGCTTTAGATAATGTAAAGTCTATATGAAACAAATGCTTGTTAATAATGTAACGCCTATCTATAACTACTGGCATTAGATAATATAAAGTCTATATGAAACAAATGATTGTTAATAATGTAACAGCTATCTATAACTATTGGCTTTAGATAATGTAAAGTCTATATGAAACAAATGATTGTTAATAATGTAACAGCTATCTATAACTATTGGCTTTAGATAATGTAAAGTCTATATGAAACAAATGCTTGTTAATAATGTAACACCTATCTATAACTATTGGCTTTAGATAATGTAACACCTATCTATAACTACTGGCTTTAGATAATGTAACAGCTATCTATAACTATTGGCTTTAGATAATGTAAAGTCTATATGAAACAAATGCTTGTTAATAATGTAACACCTATCTATAACTATTGGCTTTAGATAATGTAAAGTCTATATGAAACAAATGCTTGTTAATAATGTAACACCTATCTATAACTACTGGCTTTAGATAATGTAAAGTCTATATGAAACAAATGCTTGTTAATAATGTAACGCCTATCTATAACTACTGGCATTAGATAATATAAAGTCTATATGAAACAAATGCTTGTTAATAATGTAACACCTATCTATAACTATTGGCTTTAGATAATGTAAAGTCTATATGAAACAAATGCTTGTTAATAATGTAACACCTATCTATAACTACTGGCTTTAGATAATGTAAAGTCTATATGAAACAAATGCTTGTTAATAATGTAACGCCTATCTATAACTACTGGCTTTAGATAATGTAAAGTCTATATGAAACAAATGCTTGTTAATAATGTAACGCCTATCTATAACTACTGGCATTAGATAATATAAAGTCTATATGAAACAAATGCTTGTTAATAATGTAACACCTATCTATAACTACTGGCTTTAGATAATGTAAAGTCTATATGAAACAAATGATTGTTAATAATGTAACACCTATCTATAACTACTGGCTTTAGATAATGTAAAGTCTATATGAAACAAATGCTTGTTAATAATGTAACACCTATCTATAACTACTGGCTTTAGATAATATAAAGTCTATATGAAACAAATGCTTGTTAATAATGTAACACCTATCTATAACTACTGGCATTAGATAATGTAACACCTATCTATAACTACTGGCTTTAGATAATATAAAGTCTATATGAAACAAATGCTTGTTAATAATGTAACACCTATCTATAACTACTGGCTTTAGATAATATAAAGTCTATATGAAACAAATGCTTGTTAATAATGTAACACCTATCTATAACTACTGGCTTTAGATAATGTAAAGTCTATATGAAACAAATGATTGTTAATAATGTAACACCTATCTATAACTACTGGCTTTAGATAATATAAAGTCTATATGAAACAAATGCTTGTTAATAATGTAACACCTATCTATAACTACTGGCTTTAGATAATGTAAAGTCTATATGAAACAAATGCTTGTTAATAATGTAACACCTATCTATAACTACTGGCTTTAGATAATATAAAGTCTATATGAAACAAATGCTTGTTAATAATGTAACACCTATCTATAACTACTGGCTTTAGATAATATAAAGTCTATATGAAACAAATGCTTGTTAATAATGTAACACCTATCTATAACTACTGGCTTTAGATAATATAAAGTCTACATGAAACAAATGCTTGTTAATAATGTAACGCCTATCTATAACTACTGGCATTAGATAATGTAACACCTATCTTTAACTACTGGCTTTAGATAATGTAACACCTATCTATAACTACTGGCTTTAGATAATGTAACACCTATCTATAACTACTGGCTTTAGATAATATAAAGTCTATATGAAACAAATGCTTGTTAATAATGTAACGCCTGTCTATAACTATTGGCATTAGATAATATAAAGTCTATATGAAACAAAAAGCTTTAACTATTGCAATGTCCAGAAAATCCAGTCTAAGACATCATTAGAGACGCCCAGTCTAAGACATCATTAGATATGTCCAGTCTAAGACATCATTAGATATGTCCAGTCTAATACATCATTAGATATGTCCAGTCTAAGACATCATTAGATATGTCCAGTCTAAGACATCATTAGATATGTCCAGTCTAATGCATCATTAGATATGTTCAGTCTAAGACATCATTAGATATGTCCAGTCTAATGCATCATTAGATATGTTCAGTCTAAGACATCATTAGATATGTCCAGTCTAAGACATCATTAGATATGTCCAGTCTAAGACATCATTAGATATGTCCAGTCTAAGACATCATTAGATATGTCCAGTCTAAGACATCATTAGATATGCCCAGTCTAAGACATCATTAGATATGTCCAGTCTAAGACATCATTAGATATGTCCAGTCTAAGACATCATTAGATATGTCCAGTCTAAGACATCATTAGAGATGTTCAGTCTAAGACATCATTAGAGATGTTCAGTCTAAGACATCATTAGATATGTTCAGTCTAAGACATCATTAGATATGTCCAGTCTAAGACATCATTAGATATGTCCAGTCTAAGACATCATTAGAGATGTCTGGTCTAAGACATCATTAGATATGCCCAGTCTAAGACATCATTAGAGATGTCCAGTCTAAGACATCATTAGAGATGTTCAGTCTAAGACATCATTAGAGATGTCCAGTCTAAGACATCATTAGATATGTCCGGTCTAAGACATCATTAGAGATGTCCAGTCTAAGACATCATTAGATATGTTCAGTCTAAGACATCATTAGATATGTCCAGTCTAAGACATCATTAGATATGTCCAGTCTAAGACATCATTAGAGATGTCCGGTCTAAGACATCATTAGATATGCCCAGTCTAAGACATCATTAGAGATGTCCAGTCTAAGACATCATTAGAGATGTTCAGTCTAAGACATCATTAGAGATGTTCAGTCTAAGACATCATTAGAGATGTTCAGTCTGAGACATCATTAGATATGTCCGGTCTAAGACATCATTAGAGATGTCCAGTCTAAGACATCATTAGATATGTTCAGTCTAAGACATCATTAGAGATGTCCGGTCTAAGACATCATTAGATATGCCCAGTCTAATGCATCATTAGATATGTCCAGTCTAAGACATCATTAGATATGTCCAGTCTAAGACATCATTAGATATGTCCAGTCTAAGACATCATTAGAGATGTCCAGTCTAAGACATCATTAGAGATGTTCAGTCTAAGACATCATTAGATATGTCCGGTCTAAGACATCATTAGAGATGTCCAGTCTAAGACATCATTAGATATGTTCAGTCTAAGACATCATTAGATATGTCCAGTCTAAGACATCATTAGATATGTCCAGTCTAAGACATCATTAGAGATGTCCGGTCTAAGACATCATTAGATATGCCCAGTCTAAGACATCATTAGAGATGTCCAGTCTAAGAAATCATTAGAGATGTTCAGTCTAAGACATCATTAGAGATGTTCAGTCTAAGACATCATTAGAGATGTTCAGTCTAAGACATCATTAGATATGTCCGGTCTAAGACATCATTAGAGATGTCCAGTCTAAGACATCATTAGATATGTTCAGTCTAAGACATCATTAGAGATGTCCGGTCTAAGACATCATTAGATATGCCCAGTCTAATGCATCATTAGATATGTCCAGTCTAAGACATCATTAGAGATGTTCAGTCTAAGACATCATTAGAGATGTCCGGTCTAAGACATCATTAGATATGTCCAGTCTATGACATCATTAGACATGTCCAGTCTAAGATATTATTAAGCACCCCATAACAGTTATTAGGATGAACGTAAACTGTACTTTAGCTGATCATGAAGCAAGGCGTTAACGAAGAATGTTTCCCTCTATCTTGTACCTCGGGTTTATTGATGTCAGTTTAATATGCAGGGCAAGGTAGATTCCATTTTAGGAATCAGTGAAATAGAACATAGTGGAATGTTGTCCTGGGCTTTTGTGCTGGGCTGTTCACCCCCTGCAGAGTTCAGAATACATTGTCCGGAGACAGGATCAAACTTGGCAGCTATTGATCCACTTACAAACCAGACATGAGACTTCACCGAACACGTTAACATGTTGAGAATGGGTATTTTAATTGTACAGGTCTTTGAAACCCACTCAAGTCATTACGGTTGTGGTGGAGAATTTAAACTAGCAGCTCAACATAGAGAAGAGAGAATATATCCTGCCAAGTAGCTGATTTCCTTTTTTTCCCCTCTCTCCCTGAACTTTGATTTCCTATCCTAGGAAGGAGAGACCCTTTTAACTATCTGAGTTTTAAATAATAACATCACGTAGGACACACTATCTGTCATGGCCGTCGTCGGAATGAGACCAAGGTGCAGCGTGGTGAGCGTACATTTTCTTTTAATTAGTAAAATGTTTCCAACAAAACAAGAAATAACAAAAACAACCGTGAAGCTTACAAGGGCTATAGTGCCCCTACCCAAGATAACTACCCACAAATACAACAGGGAAAGAAAGCTGCCTAAGTATGATTCCCAATCAGAGACAACGATAGACAGCTGTCCCTGATTGACAACCATTCCCGGCCAAAACATAGAAGCACAAAAACCTAGAAAACAAACCATAGAATGCCCCCCACACACACACAAATCACTCCCTGGCCAAACCAAAATAGAGACATAAAAAGGATCTCTCAGATCAGGGACACGATCAACAAATGGTGGATGTTTAAAGGCAGTGTTAAAATACGTTGTTATCGCTGAAAGGTTTTCCGTTTCTCATTAAGAAGTTCTATACTACCTCTTCTAAAGGTTCATTACAAAAAAGCTAATCAGGGATTTTAATTTAATTTAACAAATAGACTCTTATAGATGCTCTTTGTGAGCCCAAACTAATGCCTTTGTTTTCGAAGTGGTAAATTATTTGTTGTGAAGTATGTAGGTCTATGATTTACTCTACAGTATTATGTCGCCTTTAGGACCTAGCATGTTTGGTATTATGGGCTACATATGCACAGTATCAACTTCAGTCAGTGCTTGGCAGCACAACCAAGTAACTCCTACTGCTCTCAAAAAATAGGTTTCTAACAGGCTCTTCTAGAGAAGGACATTCCAGTGATTTGAGTTGACGCCACCAGATCAATAGCTTGTCTCTCAGCCAAACCACTCATGTGGCATTTGAACCAGATGAAACACAGGTTCCCCTCCACATCACCTCTGAGAGACTCCCACTAAAATCCCTCTGGCTAGGATGGATATAGACAAGTCCATTTAAATCCCCCCCCAAACCCCCCCCAAGACTCAGGCTGAGACCTTAACCGGTCAGAAAAAACAAAACAAACCAATCTGAAATAATCTTAAAAGGATCGGCGTAATGTATGTAGGTTTGTTCTGACTGTTGTTTCATTTAGCTCTGTTGCTGGCCCACTGGCGTAGATGCTGTAAAAAGTTCTGGGAGCCTGCGGTACCGAGGGCTTTTTTATTTATTTATTAAACGTAAGAAAATAGCAAAAGCAATCTGGTGTGAACGGTTTAACAAAGCAGTTAGAGAGGCACCTTCATAATGCTGAAATACAGACACTAATCAAATCCTAACAAGGAATGATGGATAACACAGGCAATAAATACGAGGTAGCTAGATCAATGAAAGATGGATAACACAGGCAATAAATATGAGGTAGCTAGATCAATGATAGATGGATAACACAGGAAATAAATACGAGGTAGCTAGATCAATGAAAGATGGATAACACAGGCAATAAATACGAAGTAGCTAGATCAATGAACGATGGATAACACAGGCAATAAATACGAGGTAGCTAGATCAATGATAGATGGATAACACAGGCAATAAATATGAGGTAGCTAGATCAATGAACGATGGATAACACAGGCAATAAATACGAGGTAGCTAGATCAATGAACGATGGATAACACAGGCAATAAATACGAGGTAGCTAGATCAATAAAAGATGGATAACACAGGCAATAAATACGAAGTAGCTAGATCAATGATAGATGGATAACACAGGCAGTAAATACGAGGTAGCTAGATCAATGATAGATGGATAACACAGGCAATAAATACGAGGTAGCTAGATCAATAAAAGATGGATAACACAGGCAATAAATACGAAGTAGCTAGATCAATGATAGATGGATAACACAGGCAATAAATATGAGGTAGCTAGATAGAGTGCCATATACAGTATACACATTTTCAAAGTTGTGTTGTTCCTGAGAACTGCAAATCCTGCAAGCCCAACAATCCACAATGAAGTACGAGAACATATTTAGAAATATACTATATCATTACTAATCTGTGGCTAGCTAACTGCAATAGACTATATAGATACATATCATTACTAATCTGTGGCTAGCTAACTGCAATAGACTATATAGATACATATCATTACTAAACTGTGGTTAGCTACCTGCAATAGACTATATAGATACATATCATTACTAAACTGTGGTTAGCTAACTGCAATAGACTATATACTGTGTTATTGACTTGTTAATTGTTTACTCCATGTGTAACTCTGTGTTGTCTGTTCACACTGCTATGCTTTATCTTGGCCAGGTTGCAGTTGTAAATGAGAACTTGTTCTCAACTAGCCTACCTGGTTAAATAAAGGTGAAATAAAAAAATATATATATAGCTACATATCATTACTAAACTGTGGTTAGCTAACTGAAATATACTATATAGATACATATCATTACTAAACTGTGGTTAGCTAACTGCAATAGACTATATAGATACATATCATTACTAAACTGTGGTTAGCTAACTGCAATAGACTATATAGATACATATCATTACTAAACTGTGGTTAGCTAACTGAATAATATCTGAACTACAGGTCTCTCCTCTCAGTATGTCTGTTCAGAGTTCCCCTGGTTGCTAATGACATTGTACCGCTAATTATGCATAATTCTAGTGGGCTGAATGGATACGATCACATTGTAAATGATAAGTCATTGGTCAGTGTCACAGTGTTTCCATAGAGAAATTTAACAGGGAATGGAGATTTGCAACAAATGAATGTAATTAACAAGCACATTCATTACTTCTAATTGCGTAACGTAACGAGTGCTCTGAAACTGAAACACAGATTGGATATGGGTTTAGTGTACAGATGAGTATCATCCCCTTCCCTTAAGATGTGACTGACTACAGCGCTTCCTGAGAACTTTGTCTGTTGTTGTGACGTGAGGTGACTCTTTCCCAACTACTGACTGACAGACGGGAGTTCTCTGAGCTAAAACAGATAGGGGGGCACGTACATTAAACAGGTTAACTGTTGAAATAGTTTAAACAGTACTACAAGTATGCTATTATCAAAGTATTGTACCCATCGAATTCAGAATGGTAAAAAGTTCATTGTGTGAAGCTGTGTATCAGCGTATTTATCTCTGAAAGCCTTTAATCAGATCAAAGCGCTACGGAAGATGTCATCCGTCTGGTTTTTAACATTACAATGAAGACAGGACGCATGTCATCCGTCTGGTTTTTAACATTACAATGAAGACAGGACGCATGTCATCCGTCTGGTTTTTAACATTATGTCATCCGTCTGGTTTTTAACATTACAATGAAGACAGGACGCATGTCATCCGTCTGGTTTTTAACATTATGTCATCCGTCTGGTTTTTAACATTAAAATGAAGACGGGACGCATGTCATCCGTCTGGTTTTTAACATTATGTCATCCGTCTGGTTTTTAACATTAAAATGAAGACGGAACGCATGTCATCCGTCTGGTTTTTTAACATTACAATGAAGACAGGACGCATGTCATCCGCCTGGTTACAATGAAGACAGGACGCATGTCATCCGTCTGGTTACAATGAAGACAGGACGCATGTCATCCGTCTGGTTACAATGAAGACAGGACGCATGTCATCCGTCTGGTTTTTTAACATTACAATGAAGATGGGAAAGTTGAAATCCAGGTCTGGAATAAATAACATCCTCCCAAAATAATATTCAAGCTCATAATTACCCAGAAAGCACTTAAGAGGGAAAGTGTACCTCAACAAACTCTTACTGTAAAACTACAACTGTAGGTCTATGAATGTTTAGATCTGCAATCCTCTTACTGTAAAACTACAACTGTAGGTCTATGAACATTTAGATCTGTAATCCTTTTACTGTAAAACTTCAACTGTAGGTCTATGTTTTTTTTATACCAGTTATTTTACCAGGTTAGTTGACTGAGAACACGTTCTCATTTGCAGCAACGACCTGGGGAATAGTTACAGGGAAGAATGAGCCAATTGTAAACTGGGGATTATTTGGTGACTGTGATGGTTTGAGGGCCAGATTGGTAATTTAGCCAGGACACCAGGGTTAACACCCCTACTCTTACGATAAGTGCCATGGGATCTTTAATGACCTCAGAGAGTCAAGACACCCGTTTAACATCTCATCCGAATGACTGCATCCTACACAGGGCAATGTCCCCAATTACTGCCCTGGGGCATTGGGATATTTTTAGAGACAAGCGGAAAGAGTGCCTCCTACTGGCCCTCCAACACCACTTCCAGCAGCATCTGGTCTCCCATCCAGGAACTGACCAGGACCAACCCTGCTTAGCTTCAGAAGCAAGCCAGCAGGGTGGTATGCAGGGTGGTATGCTGCTGGGAAAAAAAACACCAGTATGTACGTGTTATATCTGTAATCGTATTATACTTAAGGATTGGCTTATTTTAATAGCAGCTTTGGATCTTAGAAAGGTATAAGCTGGTCATTTGAAAGCCATATGCCACACAGTAAAGACATATCACTTTTGATATTTTATCTTTCCCTCATTGACTAAAATACACATCTACGAATGCTTTTAGCTGGTACTGTATGAAAGCTAGTGCTCTTAAATCCTCTGACTCATAACAATATAGGCCCAGAATAAGGACATTTTTAAATTGTTCAGAGTACAAACTGTTTACTGTCTGAACATTGTTGAAGGATTTGTTTTTGTTTTTTTGTTGAGGGATTTATTGACAAGCTAGAATAATCAGCAACTTAACTTTATCTGAGAGCTTACAACCACATCATGACATGAGAACCATCATTCCCCAAAGCCTTTTAGTATGTTATTACCTAGGAATCCCACATAATTACATAATAACTATCCCTAAACCCACCCGCACAAGATTTTATTGTTTTTTTTTGTTTTGGTAATGTTGATGCAATCTCGAACGCTTAATTGATTTTTATAATGGGCCATCTCACTGAGAGAAAAAACTATCATTGTCATCACATCAACTACGGGATGTATGGAATGGCCGTTAACAGTGACGATAAACAAACGAACAGCTAGGCTGTTGCATCAATCTACACATTTTCACAAACTAATTATTTTTGACTTATTTGGAGAAAAACAGCAAACTGAGTCATGTGACTATGAAGACTCTCATTAAGCCCAAATGACTGTTGAAGTCTACAGTCTGCCTGTTCAGATGCTGCAGAGTAGAATATAATCAGTCTGCAATCTGCCTGTTCAGATGTGGGAGAGTAGAATAGAATCAGAACAAAAAGGCATGGACATATAGCTAACTAGGTAGCCATTTTCCTTTACAAAAGCCTTTTAGGCAGGCAGTACATTTGTTATTGATAAACGGCACACCATGAACTACCTTGGCAATGGTAATTTACCAACTCCATAGCTAGGAGAAACACACAAACCAACTGTCACCTCCCTCGTTTCCATGGTGATAGATCTACGACACATCATCATGCACATCCGTCTGTATTTGAAGTTAAGTACCGGAGCGTTGTCATATAACCTAAAGGGAAAGGTACGATTTAACATTGCGTTAAATGTTTTGGATGTGTACATTCGTAAATGCCATCTGTTGGGTGGCTTGAAGGGTGGAGCTAATAACAGACATGCTAATGACATTCATTTGTGCTTAAAATCTGTTTGTCAAGAGGAGGAGGAGGAGGAAGAGGAGGAGGAGATATGAAAAACCTCAGCGCGTTGTGTTGGTGGAGACGACAACATAAGAGTGCTGACAGTCGGATAAAGGAAGCCTGGGGAAGGAAAGCAAAAGGGGCCATAAAATGAATGGCCTCCTAGATCATAAATAACAGAAACATAAATGTCCTATGGACTTTATTTCAAGAGTGGGGTGGTCTAATAAAGATGCAGTTTTAAAGAGGAGTTGAGAAATTTATTGTCATAAGAAGGCCACATCCCCAGCCTGTTCCCAGAGAGTTATTCAGCCCAACGTTGACATTCAAGCACCTTTCAGAATACAAAGCCTTAGAAGTTGGCCTCTTTACTCCTATCCCAACACCCCTGTTTACTCCTATCCCAACACCCCTGTTCACTCCTATCCCAACACCCCTGTTTACTCCTATCCCAACACCCCTGTTTACTCCTATCCCAACACCCCTCTTTACACCTATCCCAACAACCCAGTTTACTCCTATCCCAACACCCCTGTTCACTCCTATCCCAACACCCCTCTTTACGCCTATCCCAACACCCCCCTGTTTACTCCTATCCCAACACCCCTGTTCACTCCTATCCCAACACCCCTGTTTACTCCTATCCCAACACCCCTGTTTACTCCTATCCCAACACCCCTGTTTACTCCTATCCCAACACCCCTGTTCACTCCTATCCCAACACCCCTGTTTACTCCTATCCCAACACCCCTGTTTACTCCTATCCCAACACCCCTGTTCACTCCTATCCCAACACCCCTGTTTACTCCTATCCCAACACCCCTCTTTACTCCTATCCCAAAACCCCTGTTTACTCCTATCCCAACACCCCTGTTTACTCCTATCCCAACCCCCTGTTTACTCCTATCCAAACACCCCTGTTTACTCCTATCCCAACACCCCTGTTTACTCCTATCCTAACACCCCTGTTTACTCCTATCCCAAAGCCCCTGTTTACTCCTATCCCAACACCCCTGTTCACTCCTATCCCAACACCCCTGTTCACTCCTATCCCAACACCCCTCTTTACGCCTATCCCAACACCCCTGTTTACTCCTATCCCAACACCCCTGTTCACTCCTATCCCAACACCCCTGTTTACTCCCAACACCCCTATCCCAACACCCCTGTTCACTCCTATCCCAACACCCCTGTTTACTCCTATCCCAACACCCCTGTTTACTCCTATCCCAACACCACTGTTCACTCCTATCCCAACACCCCTGTTTAGTCCTATCCCAACACCCCTGTTTACTCCTATCCCACCACCCTGTTCACTCCTATCCCAACACCCCTGTTTACTCCTATCCCAACACCCCTGTTCACTCCTATCCCAACACCCCTGTTTACTCCTATCCCAACACCCCTGTTTACTCCTATCCAAACACCCTCTTTACTCCTATCCAAACACCCCTGTTTACTCCTATCCCAACACCCCTGTTTACTCCTATCCCAACACCCCTGTTTACTCCTATCCCAACACCCCTGTTTACTCCTATCCCAACACCCTTGTTCACTCCTATCCCAACACCTGTGTTTACTCCTATCCCAACACCCCTGTTTACTCCTATCCCAACACCCCTGTTCACTCCTATCCCAACACCCCTGTTTACTCCTATCCCAAAACCTCTGTTCACTCCTATCCCAACACCCCTGTTTACTCCTATCCCAACACCCCTGTTCACTCATATCCCAACACCCCTGTTTACTCCTATCCCAACACCTCTGTTCACTCCTATCCCAACACCCCTGTTTACTCCTATCCCAACACCCCTCTTTACTCCTATCCCAACACCCTCTTTACTCCTATCCCAACACCCCTGTTTACTCCTATCCCAACACCCCTCTTTACTCCTATCCCAACACCCCTGTTTACTCCTATCCCAACACCCCTGTTCACTCCTATCCCAACACCCCTGTTTACTCCTATCCCAACACCCCTGTTTACTCCTATCCCAACACCACTGTTCACTCCTATCCCAACACCCTGTTTAGTCCTATCCCAACACCCCTGTTTACTCCTATCCCACCACCCCTGTTCACTCCTATCCCAACACCCCTGTTTACTCCTATCCCAACACCCCTGTTCACTCCTATCCCAACACCCCTGTTTACTCCTATCCCAACACCCCTGTTTACTCCTATCCCAACACCCCTGTTTACTCCTATCCCAACACCCCTGTTTACTCCTATCCCAACACCCCTGTTTACTCCTATCCCAACACCCCTCTTTACTCCTATCCCAAAACCCCTGTTTACTCCTATCCCAACACCCCTGTTTACTCCTATCCCAACCCCCTGTTTACTCCTATCCAAACACCCCTGTTTACTCCTATCCCAACACCCCTGTTTACTCCTATCCTAACACCCCTGTTTACTCCTATCCCAACACCCCTGTTTACTCCTATCCCAACACCCCTGTTCACTCCTATCCCAACACCCCTGTTCACTCCTATCCCAACACCCCTCTTTACGCCTATCCCAACACCCCTGTTTACTCCTATCCCAACACCCCTGTTCACTCCTATCCCAACACCCCTGTTTACTCCTATCCCAACACCCCTGTTTACTCCTATCCCAACACCCCTGTTCACTCCTATCCCAACACCTCTGTTTACTCCTATCCCAACACCCCTCTTTACTCCTATCCCAAAACCCCTGTTTACTCCTATCCAAACACCCTCTTTACTCCTATCCCAACACCCCTGTTTACTCCTATCCCAACACCCCTGTTTACTCCTATCCCAACACCCCTGTTTACTCCTATCCCAACACCCCTGTTTACTCCTATCCCAACACCCTTGTTCACTCCTATCCCAACACCTGTGTTTACTCCTATCCCAACACCCCTGTTTACTCCTATCCCAACACCCCTGTTCACTCCTATCCCAACACCCCTGTTTACTCCTATCCCAAAACCTCTGTTCACTCCTATCCCAACACCCCTGTTTACTCCTATCCCAACACCCCTGTTCACTCATATCCCAACACCCCTGTTTACTCCTATCCCAACACCTCTGTTCACTCCTATCCCAACACCCCTGTTTACTCCTATCCCAACACCCCTCTTTACTCCTATCCCAACACCCCTCTTTACTCCTATCCCAACACCCCTGTTTACTCCTATCCCAACACCCCTCTTTACTCCTATCCCAACACCCTCTTTACTCCTATCCCAACACCCCTGTTTACTCCTATCCCAACACCCCTCTTTACTCCTATCCCAACACCCCTGTTTACTCCTATCCCAACACCCCTGTTCACTCCTATCCCAACACCCCTGTTTACTCCTATCCCAACACCCCTGTTCACTCCTATCCCAACACCCCTGTTTACTCCTATCCCAACACATCTGTTCACTCCTATCCCATCACCCCTGTTCACTCCTATCCCAACACCCTTGTTTACTCCTATCCCAACACCCTTGTTTACTCCTATCCCAACACCCTGTTCACTCATATCCCAACACCCCTGTTTACTCCTATCCCAACACCCCTGTTTACTCCTATCCCAACACCCCTGTTTACTCCTATCCCAACACCTCTTGTTCACTCCTAGCCCAACACCCCTGTTTACTCCTATCCCAACACCCCTGTTTACTCTTATCCCAACACCCTTGTTCAGTCCTATCCCAACACCCCTGTTTACTCCTATCCCAACACCCCTGTTTACTCCTATCGCAACACCCCTGTTTACTCCTATCCCAACACCCCTGTTCACTCCTATCCCAACACCCCTGTTTACTCCTATCCCAACACATCTGTTCACTCCTATCCCATCACCCCTGTTTACTCCTATCCCAACACCCCTGTTCACTCCTATCCCAACACCCCTTTTTACTCCTATCCCAACACCCCTCTTTACTCCTATCCCAACACCCCTGTTCACTCCTATCCCAACACCCCTGTTCACTCCTATCCCAACACCCCTTTCTTTACGCCTATCCCAACACCCCTGTTTACTCCTATCCCAACACCCCTGTTCACTCCTATCCCAACACCCCTGTTTACTCCTATCCCAACACCCCCTGTTTACTCCTATCCCAACACCCCTGTTCACTCCTATCCCAACACCTCTGTTTACTCCTATCCCAACACCCTCTTTACTCCTATCCCAAACCCCTGTTTACTCCTATCCAAACACCCCTCTTTACTCCTATCCCAACACCCCTGTTTACTCCTATCCCAACACCCCTGTTTACTCCTATCCCAACACCCCTGTTTACTCCTATCCCAACACCCCTGTTTACTCCTATCCCAACACCCCTTTGTTCACTCCTATCCCAACACCTGTGTTTACTCCTATCCCAACACCCCTGTTTACTCCTATCCCAACACCCCTGTTCACTCCTATCCCAACACCCCTGTTTACTCCTATCCCAAACCTCTGTTCACTCCTATCCCAACACCCCTGTTTACTCCTATCCCAACACCCCTGTTCACTCATATCCCAACACCCCTGTTTACTCCTATCCCAACACCTCTGTTCACTCCTATCCCAACACCCCTGTTTACTCCTATCCCAACACCCCTCTTTACTCCTATCCCAACACCCTCTTTACTCCTATCCCAACACCCCTGTTTACTCCTATCCCAACACCCCTCTTTACTCCTATCCCAACACCCCTCTTTACTCCTATCCCAACACCCCTGTTTACTCCTATCCCAACACCCTCTTTACTCCTATCCCAACACCCCTGTTTACTCCTATCCCAACACCCCTGTTCACTCCTATCCCAACACCCCTGTTTACTCCTATCCCAACACCCTGTTTACTCCTATCCCAACACCCTGTTTACTCCTATCCCAACACATCTGTTCACTCCTATCCCATCACCCCTGTTCACTCCTATCCCAACACCCTTGTTTACTCCTATCCCAACACCCCTGTTCACTCCTATCCCAACACCCCTGTTCACTCCTATCCCAACACCCCTGTTTACTCCTATCCCAACACCCCTGTTTACTCCTATCCCAACACCTCTTGTTTACTCCTATCCCAACACCCCTGTTTACTCCTATCCCAACACCCCTGTTTACTCTTATCCCAACACCCTTGTTCAGTCCTATCCCAACACCCCTGTTTACTCCTATCCCAACACCCCTGTTTACTCCTATCCCAACACCCCTGTTTACTCCTATCCCAACACCCCTGTTTACTCCTATCCCAACACCCCTGTTTACTCCTATCCCAACACATCTGTTTACTCCTATCCCATCACCCCTGTTTACTCCTATCCCAACACCCCTGTTTACTCCTCTCCCAACACCCCTGTTTACTCCTATCCCAACACCCTGTTTACTCCTATCCCAACACCCCTGTTTACTCCTATCCCAACACCCCTGTTTACTCCTATCCCAACACCCCTGTTTACTCCTATCCCAACACCCTCTTTACTCCTATCCCAACACCCCTGTTTACTCCTATCCCAACACCCCTGTTTACTCCTATCCCAACACCCCTCTTTACTCCTATCCCAACACCCCTCTTTACTCCTATCCCAACACCCCTCTTTACTCCTATCCCAACACCCTGTTTACTCCTATCCCAACACCCCTCTTTACTCCTATCCCAACACCCCTGTTTACTCCTATCCCAACACCCCCCTATTTACTCCTATCCCAACACCCCTCTTTACTCCTATCCCAACACCCCTCTTTACTCCTATCCCAACACCCCTGTTTACTCCTATCCCAACACCCCTGTTTACTCCTATCCCAACACCCCTGTTTACTCCTATCCCAACACCCCTCTTACTCCCTATCCCAACACCCCTGTTTACTCCTATCCCAACACCCCTGTTTACTCCTATCCCAACACCCTCTTTACTCCTATCCCAACACCCCTCTTTACTCCTATCCCAACACCCCTCTTTACTCCTATCCCAACACCCCTGTTTACTCCTATCCCAACACCCCCTCTTTACTCCTATCCCAACACCCCTCTTTACTCCTATCCCAACACCCCTGTTTACTCCTATCCCAACACCCCTGTTTACTCCTATCCCAACACCCCTCTTTACTCCTATCCCAACACCCCTGTTTACTCCTATCCCAACACCCCTCTTTAATCCTATCCCAACACCCCTCTTTACTCCTATCCCAACACCCCTGTTTACTCCTATCCCAACACCCCTCTTTACTCCTATCCCAACACCCCTCTTTACTCCTATCCCAACACCCCTGTTCACTCCTATCCCAACACCCCTGTTTACTCCTATCCCAACACCCCTCTTTACTCCTATCCCAACACCCTGTTTACTCCTATCCCAACACCCTGTTCACTCCTATCCCAACACCCCTGTTTACTCCTATCCCAACACCCCTGTTTACTCCTATCCCAACACCCCTGTTTACTCCTATCCCAACACCCTGTTTACTCCTATCCCAACACCCCTGTTTACTCCTATCCCAACACCCCTGTTTACTCCTATCCAAACACCCCTCTTTACTCCTATCCCAACACCCCTGTTTACTCCTATCCCAACACCCCTGTTTACTCCTATCCCAACACCCCTGTTTACTCCTATCCCAACACCCCTGTTTACTCCTATCCCAACACCCCTGTTTACTCCTATCCCAACACCTGTGTTTACTCCTATCCCAACACCCCTGTTTACTCCTATCCCAACACCCCTGTTCACTCCTATCCCAACACCCCTGTTTACTCCTATCCCAACACCTCTGTTCACTCCTATCCCAACACCCCTGTTTACTCCTATCCCAACACCCCTGTTCACTCCTATCCCAACACCCCTGTTTACTCCTATCCCAACACCTCTGTTTACTCCTATCCCAACACCCCTGTTTACTCCTATCCCAACACCCCCTTTACTCCTATCCCAACACCCCTCTTTACTCCTATCCCAACACCCCTGTTTACTCCTATCCCAACACCCCTCTTTACTCCTATCCCAACACCCCTCTTTACTCCTATCCCAACACCCCTGTTTACTCCTATCCCAACACCCCTCTTTACTCCTATCCCAACACCCCTGTTTACTCCTATCCCAACACCCCTGTTACTCCTATCCCAACACCCCTGTTTACTCCTATCCCAACACCCCTGTTTACTCCTATCCCAACACCCCTGTTTACTCCTATCCCAACACATCTGTTACTCCTATCCCATCACCCCTGTTCACTCCTATCCCAACACCCTTGTTTACTCCTATCCCAACACCCCTGTTCACTCCTATCCCAACACCCCTGTTACTCCTATCCCAACACCCCTGTTTACTCCTATCCCAACACCCCTGTTTACTCCTATCCCAACACCTCTTGTTCACTCCTATCCCAACACCCTGTTTACTCCTATCCCAACACCCCTGTTTACTCTTATCCCAACACCCTTGTTCAGTCCTATCCCAACACCCCTGTTTACTCCTATCCCAACACCCCTGTTTACTCCTGTTTATCTATCCCAACACTTTGTTTACCCCTGTTTATCCCAACACCCCTGTTCACTCCTATCCCAACACCCCTGTTTACTCCTATCCCAACACATCTGTTCACTCCTATCCCATCACCCCTGTTTACTCCTATCCCAACACCCCTGTTTACTCCTATCCCAACACCCCTGTTTACTCCTATCCCAACACCCCTATTTACTCCTATCCCAACACCCCTGTTTACTCCTATCCCAACACCCCTGTTTACTCCTATCCCAACACCCCTGTTTACTCCTATCCCAACACCCCTCTTTACTCCTATCCCAACACCCCTGTTTACTCCTATCCCAACACCCCTGTTTACTCCTATCCCAAACCCCTCTTTACTCCTATCCCAACACCCCTGTTTACTCCTATCCCAACACCCCTCTTTACTCCTATCCCAACACCCCTCTTTACTCCTATCCCAACACCCCTGTTTACTCCTATCCCAACACCCCTTTTTACTCCTATCCCAACACCCCTCTTTACTCCTATCCCAACACCCCTCTTTACTCCTATCCCTAACACCCCTCTTTACTCCTATCCCAACACCCCTGTTTACTCCTATCCCAACACCCCTGTTTACTCCTATCCCAACACCCTGTTTACTCCTATCCCAACACCCCTCTTTACTCCTATCCCAACACCCCTGTTTACTCCTATCCCAACACCCCTGTTTACTCCTATCCCAACACCCCTCTTTACTCCTATCCCAACACCCCTCTTTACTCCTATCCCTAACACCCCTGTTTACTCCTATCCCAACACCCCTCTTTACTCCTATCCCAACACCCCTGTTTACTCCTATCCCAACACCCCTGTTTACTCCTATCCCAACACCCCTGTTTACTCCTATCCCAACACCCCTCTTTACTCCTATCCCAACACCCCTCTTTACTCCTATCCCAACACCCCTGTTTACTCCTATCCCAACACCCCTCTTTACTCCTATCCCAACACCCCTTTACTCCTATCCCAACACCCCTGTTTACTCCTATCCCAACACCCCTGTTTACTCCTATCCCAACACCCCTCTTTACTCCTATCCCAACACCCCTGTTTACTCCTATCCCAACACCCCTCTTTAATCCTATCCCAACACCCTCTTTACTCCTATCCCAACACCCCTGTTTACTCCTATCCCAACACCCCTCTTTACTCCTATCCCAACACCCCTCTTTACTCCTATCCCAACACCCCTGTTTACTCCTATCCCAACACCCCTGTTTACTCCTATCCCAACACCCCTCTTTACTCCTATCCCAACACCCCTGTTTACTCCTATCCCAACACCCCTGTTTACTCCTATCCCAACACCCCTGTTTTCCTATCCCAACACCCCCTTTACTCCCAACACCCCTGTTTACTCCTATCCCAACACCCCTCTTTACTCCTATCCCAACACCCCTGTTTACTCCTATCCCAACACCCCTGTTTGTTATACCCCTTTACTCCTATCCCAACACCCCTGTTTACTCCTATCCCAACACCCCTGTTTACTCCTATCCCAACACCCCTGTTTACTCCTATCCCAACACCCCTCTTTACTCCTATCCCAACACCCCTCTTTACTCCTATCCCAACACCCCTGTTTACTCCTATCCCAACACCCTCTTTACTCCTATCCCAACACCCCTGTTTACTCCTATCCCAACACCCCTTTCTTTACTGTTTATCTCCTAAACACCCTGTTTACTCCTATCCCAACACCCCCTCCTATCCCAACACCCCTGTTTACTCCTATCCCAACACCCCTGTTTACTCCTATCCCAACACCCCTGTTTACTCCTATCCCAACACCCCTGTTTACTCCTATCCCAACACCCCTGTTTACTCCTATCCCAACACCCCTGTTTACTCCTATCCCAACACCCCTCTTTACTCCTATCCCCACCCCTGTTTACTCCTATCCCAACACCCCCTCTATCCCAACTCCTATCCCAACACCCTCTTTACTCCTATCCCAACACCCCTGTTTACTCCTATCCCAACACCCCTCTTTACTCCTATCCCAACACCCCTGTTTACTCCTATCCCAACACCCTCTTTACTCCTATCCCAACACCCCTCTTTACTCCTATCCCAACACCCCTCTTTACTCCTATCCCAACACCCCTGTTTACTCCTATCCCAACACCCCTGTTTACTCCTATCCCAACACCCCTGTTTACTCCTATCCCAACACCCCTCTTTACTCCTATCCCAACACCCCTGTTTACTCCTATCCCAACACCCCTGTTTACTCCTATCCCAACACCCCTGTTTACTCCTATCCCAACACCCCACCCCTTTACTCTATCCCAACACCCCTTTCTTTACTTGCCCTCTTTCCTATCCCAACACCCCTGTTTACTCCTCCCAACACCCTGTTTACCCTATCCCAACACCCCTCTTTGCTCCTATCCCAACACCCCTGTTTACTCCTATCCCAACACCCCTGTTTACTCCTATCCCAACACCCCTCTTTACTCCTATCCCAACACCCCTCTTTACTCCTATCCCAACACCCCTCTTTACTCCTATCCCAACACCCCTTTACTCCTATCCCAACACCCCTGTTTACTCCTATCCCAACACCCCTGTTTCTTTCCCAACACCCTCCTATCCCAACACCCCTGTTTACTCCTATCCCAACACCCCTGTTTACTCCTATCCCAACACCCTGTTTACTCCTATCCCAACACCCCTCTTTACTCCTATCCCAACACCCCTCTTTACTCCTATCCCAACACCCCTGTTTACTCCTATCCCAACACCCTCTTTACTCCTATCCCAACACCCCTGTTTACTCCTATCCCAACACCCTGTTTACTCCTATCCCAACACCCCTCTTTACTCCTATCCCAACACCCCTCTTTACTCCTATCCCAACACCCCTCTTTACTCCTATCCCAACACCCCTCTTTACTCCTATCCCAACACCCCTGTTTACTCCTATCCCAACACCCCAACCCTCTTTACTCCTATCCCAACACCCCTCTTTACTCCTATCCCAACACCCCTCTTTACTCCTATCCCAACACCCCTGTTTACTCCTATCCCAACACCCCTCTTTACTCCTATCCCAACACCCCTCTTTACTCCTATCCCAACACCCTGTTTACTCCTATCCCAACACCCCTCTTTACTCCTATCCCAACACCCCTGTTTACTCCTATCCCAACACCCCTGTTTACTCCTATCCCAACACCCCTGTTTACTCCTATCCCAACACCCCTCTTTACTCCTATCCCAACACCCCTCTTTACTCCTATCCCAACACCCCTGTTTACTCCTATCCCAACACCCCTCTTTACTCCTATCCCAACACCCCTCTTTACTCCTATCCCAACACCCCTGTTTACTCCTATCCCAACACCCTCTTTACTCCTATCCCAACACCCCTCTTTACTCCTATCCCAACACCCCTCTTTACTCCTATCCCAACACCCCTGTTTACTCCTATCCCAACACCCCTCTTTACTCCTATCCCAACACCCCTCTTTACTCCTATCCCAACACCCCTCTTTACTCCTATCCCAACACCCCTGTTTACTCCTATCCCAACACCCTCTTTACTCCTATCCCAACACCCCTCTTTACTCCTATCCCAACACCCCTGTTTACTCCTATCCCAACACCCCTGTTTACTCCTATCCCAACACCCCTGTTTACTCCTATCCCAACACCCTCTTTACTCCTATCCCAACACCTATCCCAACACCCCTCTTTACTCCTATCCCAACACCCCTGTTTACTCCTATCCCAACACCCTCTTTACTCCTATCCCAACACCCCTGTTTACTCCTATCCCAACACCCCTCTTTACTCCTATCCCAACACCCCTGTTTACTCCTATCCCAACACCCCTCTTTACTCCTATCCCAACACCCACCCCTCTTTACTCCTATCCCAACACCCCTGTTTACTCCTATCCCAACACCCCTGTTTACTCCTATCCCAACACCCCTCTTTACTCCTATCCCAACACCCTCTTTACTCCTATCCCAACACCCCTTTCTTTACTCCTATCCCAACACCCCTGTTTACTCCTATCCCAACACCCCTGTTTACTCCTATCCCAACACCCCTGTTTACTCCTATCCCAACACCCTCTTTACTCCTATCCCAACACCCCTATCCCAACACCCCTTTTACTCCTATCCCAACACCCCTGTTTACTCCTATCCCAACACCCCTGTTTACCCTTTTTCCTATCCCAACACCCCTGTTTACTCCTATCCCAACACCCCTCTTTACTCCTATCCCAACACCCCTGTTTACTCCTATCCCAACACCCCTGTTTACTCCTATCCCAACACCCTCTTTACTCCTATCCCAACACCCCTGTTTACTCCTATCCCAACACCCTGTTTACTCCTATCCCAACACCCCTCTTTACTCCTATCCCAACACCCCTGTTTACTATCCCAACACCCCTATCCCAACACCCTCTTTACTCCTATCCCAACACCCCTGTTTACTCCTATCCCAACACCCCTGTTTACTCCTATCCCAACACCCCTCTTTACTCCTATCCCAACACCCCTGTTTACTCCTATCCCAACACCCCTCTTTACTCCTATCCCAACACCCCTTTGTTTATCCCAACACCCCTCTTTACTCCTATCCCAACACCCCTGTTTACTCCTATCCCAACACCCCTCTTTACTCCTATCCCAACACCCTGTTTACTCCTATCCCAACACCCCTCTTTACTCCTATCCCAACACCCCTGTTTACTCCTATCCCAACACCCCTGTTTACTCCTATCCCAACACCCCTGTTTACTCCTATCCCAACACCCCTGTTTACTCCTATCCCAACACCCCTCTTTACTCCTATCCCAACACCCTCTTTACTCCTATCCCAACACCCCTGTTTACTCCTATCCCAACACCCCTCTTTACTCCTATCCCAACACCCCTCTTTACTCCTATCCCAACACCCCTGTTTACTCCTATCCTATCCCAACACCCCTCTTTACTCCTATCCCAACACCCCTGTTTACTCCTATCCCAACACCCCTCTTTACTCCTATCCCAACACCCCTGTTTACTCCTATCCCAACACCCTGTTTACTCCTATCCCAACACCCCTCTTTACTCCTATCCCAACACCCTCTTTACTCCTATCCCAACACCCTCTTTACTCCTATCCCAACACCCCTTTACTCTATCCCAACACCCCTGTTTACTCCTATCCCAACACCCCTGTTTACTCCTATCCCAACACCCCTGTTTACTCCTATCCCAACACCCCTTTCTTTACTCCTATCCCAACACCCCTCTTTACTCCTATCCCAACACCCCTGTTTACTCCTATCCCAACACCCCTGTTTACTCCTATCCCAACACCCCTCTTTACTCCTATCCCAACACCCCTGTTTACTCCTATCCCAACACCCCTCTTTACTCCTATCCCAACACCCCTGTTTACTCCTATCCCAACACCCCTGTTTACTCCTATCCCAACACCCCTGTTTACTCCTATCCCAACACCCCTCTTTACTCCTATCCCAACACCCCTGTTTACTCCTATCCCAACACCCCTCTTTACTCCTATCCCAACACCCCTGTTTATCCTATCCCAACACCCCTGTTTACTCCTATCCCAACACCCCTGTTTACTCCTATCCCAACACCCCTGTTTACTCCTATCCCAACACCCCTGTTTACTCCTATCCCAACACCCCTCTTTACTCCTATCCCAACACCCCTGTTTACTCCTATCCCAACACCCCTGTTTACTCCTATCCCAACACCCCTCTTTACTCCTATCCCAACACCCCTGTTTACTCCTATCCCAACACCCCTCTTTACTCCTATCCCAACACCCCTCTTTACTCCTATCCCAACACCCTCCTAAACCCCTTTTACTCCTATCCCAACACCCCTGTTTACTCCTATCCCAACACCCCTGTTTACTCCTATCCCAACACCCTGTTTACTCCTATCCCAACACCCCTCTTTACTCCTATCCCAACACCCCTGTTTACTCCTATCCCAACACCCCTGTTTGTTTACTCCTATCCCAACACCCCTCTTTACTCCTATCCCAACACCCCTCTTTACTCCTATCCCAACACCCCTCTTTACTCCTATCCCAACACCCCTGTTTACTCCTATCCCAACACCCTCTTTACTCCTATCCCAACACCCCTGTTTACTCCTATCCCAACACCCCTCTTTACTCCTATCCCAACACCCTCTTTACTCCTATCCCAACACCCCTGTTTACTCCTATCCCAACACCCCTGTTTACTCCTATCCCAACACCCCTCTTTACTCCTATCCCAACACCCCTGTTTACTCCTATCCCAACACCCCTCTTTACTCCTATCCCAACACCCCTCTTTACTCCTATCCCAACATCCAACCCCTGTTTCCTAACACTCCTATCCCAACACCCCTGTTTACTCCTATCCCAACACCCCTGTTTACTCCTATCCCAACACCCCTCTTTACTCCTATCCCAACACCCCTCTTTACTCCTATCCCAACACCCCTGTTTACTCCTATCCCAACACCCCTGTTTACTCCTATCCCAACACCCTCTTTACTCCTATCCCAACACCCCTGTTTACTCCTATCCCAACACCCCTCTTTACTCCTATCCCAACACCCCTGTTTACTCCTATCCCAACACCCCTGTTTACTCCTATCCCAACACCCCTCTTTACTCCTATCCCAACACCCCTGTTTACTCCTATCCCAACACCCCTCTTTACTCCTATCCCAACACCCCTGTTTACTCCTATCCCAACACCCCTGTTTACTCCTATCCCAACACCCCTGTTTACTCCTATCCCAACACCCCTCTTTACTCCTATCCCAACACACCCCTGTTTACTCCTATCCCAACACCCCTGTTTTTACTCCTATCCCAACACCCCTGTTTACTCCTATCCCAACACCCCTGTTTACTCCTATCCCAACACCCCTCTTTACTCCTATCCCAACACCCCTGTTTACTCCTATCCCAACACCCCTCTTTACTCCTATCCCAACACCCCTGTTTACTCCTATCCCAACACCCCTGTTTACTCCTATCCCAACACCCCTGTTTACTCCTATCCCAACACCCCTGTTTACTCCTATCCCAACACCCCTCTTTACTCCTATCCCAACACCCCTCTTTACTCCTATCCCAACACCCCTGTTTACTCCTATCCCAACACCCCTCTTTACTCCTATCCCAACACCCCTGTTTACTCCTATCCCAACACCCCTGTTTACTCCTATCCCAACACCCCTGTTTACTCCTATCCCAACACCCCTCTTTACTCCTATCCCAACACCCCTCTTTACTCCTATCCCAACACCCCTCTTTACTCCTATCCCAACACCCCTGTTTACTCCTATCCCAACACCCCTCTTTACTCCTATCCCAACACCCCTGTTTACTCCTATCCCAACACCCTCTTTACTCCTATCCCAACACCCTGTTTACTCCTATCCCAACACCCCTTTATCCTATCCCAACACCCCTGTTTACTCCTATCCCAACACCCCTTTACTCCTATCCCAACACCCCTGTTTACTCCTATCCCAACACCCCTCTTTACTCCTATCCCAACACCCCCTCCTATCCCAACACCCCTGTTTACTCCTATCCCAACACCCCTGTTTACTCCTATCCCAACACCCCTGTTTACTCCTATCCCAACACCCCTCTTTACTCCTATCCCAACACCCTGTTTACTCCTATCCCAACACCCCTCTTTACTCCTATCCCAACACCCCTGTTTACTCCTATCCCAACACCCCTGTTTACTCCTATCCCAACACCCCTGTTTACTCCTATCCCAACACCCCTGTTTACTCCTATCCCAACACCCCTGTTTACTCCTATATCCCAACATCCCAACACCCTGTTTACTCCTATCCCAACACCCCTGTTTACTCCTATCCCAACACCCCTGTTTACTCCTATCCCAACACCCCTGTTTACTCCTATCCCAACACCCCTCTTTACTCCTATCCCAACACCCCTGTTTACTCCTATCCCAACACCCTGTTTACTCCTATCCCAACACCCCTGTTTACTCCTATCCCAACACCCCTGTTTACTCCTATCCCAACACCCCTGTTTACTCCTATCCCAACACCCCTGTTTACTCCTATCCCAACACCCCTCTTTACTCCTATCCCAACACCCCTGTTTACTCCTATCCCAACACTATCCCTGTTTACTCCTATCCCAACACCCCTCTTTACTCCTATCCCAACACCCCTGTTTACTCCTATCCCAACACCCCTGTTTACTCCTATCCCAACACCCCTCTTTACTCCAATCCCAACACCCCTCTTTACTCCTATCCCAACACCCCTCTTTACTCCTATCCCAACACCCCTCTTTACTCCTATCCCAACACCCCTGTTTACTCCATCTCTCTGCCCTTTCCCCCTTTTCTTCCTTTCCCTTGTTCTTGCTTTTTACAAATTGAGACGACGAGATAAGAGATTGCCCCTACCATGGCAGCCTGCTACCCATTGATAAAACCATATCTAATCCTTCTAGGGGCCCCCAGCGCCACCAATGCACTCATCTCTGAGTCTGTCAACAGAGAGAGAGAGAAAGAGAGAGAGAATGTGTCTCTTCATTTTCTCCTTTAGAACCGGGAACAAAAGTGTCACGTTTTTATCTGTGAACTTTTTTTGTGGAGAGGATATTGGGCTGGATGAGTCAGTTGGCTTCCCATGTTCTTGGCAAAACATACATGTCAACCAGTCTCCAGATCTTCCTTATTTGGGTAGTAGCGATGTGTCCTTTGAATCAAACCTGTATTTTGCTACTTTAAAAAAAAATACATATCTAAAAATACATATCTACAGCGCTTAACTGTTCTGGTACATCATAAAACACCAAGGTTACTTTGAACATCATGAACTAATCCTACTCTGCTTTACAGCAATTATTTTGACATTAATTACATTTGGTGTGATAGAAAATACAATAAAACGGACAATTTGAAGAGTTTCTGGTGAAATTACTGGTCACGTTTTTCGTCTTTTAGTATTGCTTTCATTCCAGGACTTGGTCTCCACCACCACATGACATCAATGTAAGGATTATATATAAAAGAGACATGTTTAAATATAGCATGACATTCTCCAATCTCCAATTCATGTGCAGCACAATGTATTCTAAGGGAATCTACCATGTAATAGAGACAGTATTTCACTGTTTGAGAAGGCAGTTTTATGAACCACAAGATGTTTACATCATTGAATATTAATCAAAAGGTGAACAGCAATTACATCCAAATATAAATCATAATTACTGTGAATCCCTGTTGTCGTCGTGGGTATGATTTTTATAGAAGGCAGCTGAGGTGGAGCAGGATGATTTGCTTGGATGGGGAAAATAGCATCTTTCTAACTAACGGGTTATTATCATCCCCAGAGATGTCTCTCTATTCTGTTCGCTTGGTTTAATAACATCTATCTAACTGGTTATTATCATCCCCAGAGATGTCTCTCTATTCTGTTCGCTTGGTTTAATAACATCTATCTAACTGGTTATTATCATCCCCAGAGATGTCTCTCTATTCTGTTCGCTTGGTTTAATAACATCTATCTAACTGGTTATTATCATCCCCAGAGATGTCTCTCTATTCTGTTCGCTTGGTTTAATAACATCTATCTAACTGGTTATTATCATCCCCAGAGATGTCTCTCTATTCTGTTCGCTTGGTTTAATAACATCTATCTAACTGGTTATTATCATCCCCAGAGATGTCTCTCTATTCTGTTCGCTTGGTTTAATAACATCTATCTAACTGGTTATTATCATCCCCAGAGATGTCTCTCTATTCTGTTCGCTTGGTTTAATAACATCTATCTAACTGGTTATTATCATCCCCAGAGATGTCTCTCTATTCTGTTCGCTTGGTTTAATAACATCTATCTAACTGGTTATTATCATCCCCAGAGATGTCTCTCTATTCTGTTCGCTTGGTTTAATAACATCTATCTAACTGGTTATTATCATCCCCAGAGATGTCTCTCTATTCTGTTCGCTTGGTTTAATAACATCTATCTAACTGGTTATTATCATCCCCAGAGATGTCTCTCTATTCTGTTCGCTTGGTTTAATAACATCTATCTAACTGGTTATTATCATCCCCAGAGATGTCTCTCTATTCTGTTCGCTTGGTTTAATAACATCTATCTAACTGGTTATTATCATCCCCAGAGATGTCTCTCTATTCTGTTCGCTTGGTTTAATAACATCTATCTAACTGGTTATTATCATCCCCAGAGATGTCTCTCTATTCTGTTCGCTTGGTTTAATAACATCTATCTAACTGGTTATTATCATCCCCAGAGATCCCCAGAGATGTCTCTCTATTCTGTTCGCTTGGTTTAATAACATCTATCTAACTGGTTATTATCATCCCCAGAGATGTCTCTCTATTCTGTTCGCTTGGTTTAATAACATCTATCTAACTGGTTATTATCATCCCCAGAGATGTCTCTCTATTCTGTTCGCTTGGTTTAATAACATCTATCTAACTGGTTATTATCATCCCCAGAGATGTCTCTCTATTCTGTTCGCTTGGTTTAATAACATCTATCTAACTGGTTATTATCATCCCCAGAGATGTCTCTCTATTCTGTTCGCTTGGTTTAATAACATCTATCTAACTGGTTATTATCATCCCCAGAGATGTCTCTCTATTCTGTTCGCTTGGTTTAATAACATCTATCTAACTGGTTATTATCATCCCCAGAGATGTCTCTCTATTCTGTTCGCTTGGTTTAATAACATCTATCTAACTGGTTATTATCATCCCCAGAGATGTCTCTCTATTCTGTTCGCTTGGTTTAATAACATCTATCTAACTGGTTATTATCATCCCCAGAGATGTCTCTCTATTCTGTTCGCTTGGTTTAATAACATCTATCTAACTGGTTATTATCATCCCCAGAGATGTCTCTCTATTCTGTTCGCTTGGTTTAATAACATCTATCTAACTGGTTATTATCATCCCCAGAGATGTCTCTCTATTCTGTTCGCTTGGTTTAATAACATCTATCTAACTGGTTATTATCATCCCCAGAGATGTCTCTCTATTCTGTTCGCTTGGTTTAATAACATCTATCTAACTGGTTATTATCATCCCCAGAGATGTCTCTCTATTCTGTTCGCTTGGTTTAATAACATCTATCTAACTGGTTATTATCATCCCCAGAGATGTCTCTCTATTCTGTTCGCTTGGTTTAATAACATCTATCTAACTGGTTATTATCATCCCCAGAGATGTCTCTCTATTCTGTTCGCTTGGTTTAATAACATCTATCTAACTGGTTATTATCATCCCCAGAGATGTCTCTCTATTCTGTTCGCTTGGTTTAATAACATCTATCTAACTGGTTATTATCATCCCCAGAGATGTCTCTCTATTCTGTTCGCTTGGTTTAATAACATCTATCTAACTGGTTATTATCATCCCCAGAGATGTCTCTCTATTCTGTTCGCTTGGTTTAATAACATCTATCTAACTGGTTATTATCATCCCCAGAGATGTCTCTCTATTCTGTTCGCTTGGTTTAATAACATCTATCTAACTGGTTATTATCATCCCCAGAGATGTCTCTCTATTCTGTTCGCTTGGTTTAATAACATCTATCTAACTGGTTATTATCATCCCCAGAGATGTCTCTCTATTCTGTTCGCTTGGTTTAATAACATCTATCTAACTGGTTATTATCATCCCCAGAGATGTCTCTCTATTCTGTTCGCTTGGTTTAATAACATCTATCTAACTGGTTATTATCATCCCCAGAGATGTCTCTCTATTCTGTTCGCTTGGTTTAATAACATCTATCTAACTGGTTATTATCATCCCCAGAGATGTCTCTCTATTCTGTTCGCTTGGTTTAATAACATCTATCTAACTGGTTATTATCATCCCCAGAGATGTCTCTCTATTCTGTTCGCTTGGTTTAATAAATCTATCTAACTGGTTATTATCATCCCCAGAGATGTCTCTCTATTCTGTTCGCTTGGTTTAATAACATCTATCTAACTGGTTATTATCATCCCCAGAGATGTCTCTCTATTCTGTTCGCTTGGTTTAATAACATCTATCTAACTGGTTATTATCATCCCCAGAGATGTCTCTATTCTGTTCGCTTGGTTTAATAACATCTATCTAACTGGTTATTATCATCCCCAGAGATGTCTCTCTATTCTGTTCGCTTGGTTTAATAACATCTATCTAACTGGTTATTATCATCCCCAGAGATGTCTCTCTATTCTGTTCGCTTGGTTTAATAACATCTATCTAACTGGTTATTATCATCCCCAGAGATGTCTCTCTATTCTGTTCGCTTGGTTTAATAACATCTATCTAACTGGTTATTATCATCCCCAGAGATGTCTCTCTATTCTGTTCGCTTGGTTTAATAACATCTATCTAACTGGTTATTATCATCCCCAGAGATGTCTCTCTATTCTGTTCGCTTGGTTTAATAACATCTATCTAACTGGTTATTATCATCCCCAGAGATGTCTCTCTATTCTGTTCGCTTGGTTTAATAACATCTATCTAACTGGTTATTATCATCCCCAGAGATGTCTCTCTATTCTGTTCGCTTGGTTTAATAACATCTATCTAACTGGTTATTATCATCCCCAGAGATGTCTCTCTATTCTGTTCGCTTGGTTTAATAACATCTATCTAACTGGTTATTATCATCCCCAGAGATGTCTCTCTATTCTGTTCGCTTGGTTTAATAACATCTATCTAACTGGTTATTATCATCCCCAGAGATGTCTCTCTATTCTGTTCGCTTGGTTTAATAACATCTATCTAACTGGTTATTATCATCCCCAGAGATGTCTCTCTATTCTGTTCGCTTGGTTTAATAACATCTATCTAACTGGTTATTATCATCCCCAGAGATGTCTCTCTATTCTGTTCGCTTGGTTTAATAACATCTATCTAACTGGTTATTATCATCCCCAGAGATGTCTCTCTATTCTGTTCGCTTGGTTTAATAACATCTATCTAACTGGTTATTATCATCCCCAGAGATGTCTCTCTATTCTGTTCGCTTGGTTTAATAACATCTATCTAACTGGTTATTATCATCCCCAGAGATGTCTTCTATTCTGTCCGCTTGGTTTAATAACATCTATCTAACTGGTTATTATCATCCCCAGAGATGTCTCTCTATTCTGTTCGCTTGGTTTAATAACATCTATCTAACTGGTTATTATCATCCCCAGAGATGTCTCTCTATTCTGTTCGCTTGGTTTAATAACATCTATCTAACTGGTTATTATCATCCCCAGAGATGTCTCTCTATTCTGTTCGCTTGGTTTAATAACATCTATCTAACTGGTTATTATCATCCCCAGAGATGTCTCTCTATTCTGTTCGCTTGGTTTAATAACATCTATCTAACTGGTTATTATCATCCCCAGAGATGTCTCTCTATTCTGTTCGCTTGGTTTAATAACATCTATCTAACTGGTTATTATCATCCCCAGAGATGTCTCTCTATTCTGTTCGCTTGGTTTAATAACATCTATCTAACTGGTTATTATCATCCCCAGAGATGTCTCTCTATTCTGTTCGCTTGGTTTAATAACATCTATCTAACTGGTTATTATCATCCCCAGAGATGTCTCTCTATTCTGTTCGCTTGGTTTAATAACATCTATCTAACTGGTTATTATCATCCCCAGAGATGTCTCTCTATTCTGTTCGCTTGGTTTAATAACATCTATCTAACTGGTTATTATCATCCCCAGAGATGTCTCTCTATTCTGTTCGCTTGGTTTAATAACATCTATCTAACTGGTTATTATCATCCCCAGAGATGTCTCTCTATTCTGTTCGCTTGGTTTAATAACATCTATCTAACTGGTTATTATCATCCCCAGAGATGTCTCTCTATTCTGTTCGCTTGGTTTAATAACATCTATCTAACTGGTTATTATCATCCCCAGAGATGTCTCTCTATTCTGTTCGCTTGGTTTAATAACATCTATCTAACTGGTTATTATCATCCCCAGAGATGTCTCTCTATTCTGTTCGCTTGGTTTAATAACATCTATCTAACTGGTTATTATCATCCCCAGAGATGTCTCTCTATTCTGTTCGCTTGGTTTAATAACATCTATCTAACTGGTTATTATCATCCCCAGAGATGTCTCTCTATTCTGTTCGCTTGGTTTAATAACATCTATCTAACTGGTTATTATCATCCCCAGAGATGTCTCTCTATTCTGTTCGCTTGGTTTAATAACATCTATCTAACTGGTTATTATCATCCCCAGAGATGTCTCTCTATTCTGTTCGCTTGGTCTCACCAACAGAGAGCACATCACAAAATAACAAAGATTCACATTCACGTTCACACTAGTCCTGACACCCGAGGGTTCTGTCAGAGCAGCACCAGAGAGGACAGAGTCCTGACACCTGAGGGTTCTGTCAGAGCAGCACCAGAGAGGACAGAGTCCTGACACCTGAGGGTTCTGTCAGAGCAGCACCAGAGAGGACAGAGTCCTGACACCTGAGGGTTCTGTCAGAGCAGCACCAGAGAGGACAGAGTCCTGACACCTGAGGGTTCTGTCAGAGCAGCACCAGAGAGGACAGAGTCCTGACACCTGAGGGTTCTGTCAGAGCAGCACCAGAGAGGACAGAGTCCTGACACCCGAGGGTTCTGTCAGAGCAGCACCAGAGAGGACAGAGTCCTGACACCTGAGGGTTCTGTCAGAGCAGCACCAGAGAGGACAGAGTCCTGACACCTGAGGGTTCTGTCAGAGCAGCACCAGAGAGGACAGAGTCCTGACACCTGAGGGTTCTGTCAGAGCAGCACCAGAGAGGACAGAGTCCTGACACCTGAGGGTTCTGTCAGAGCAGCACCAGAGAGGACAGAGTCCTGACACCTGAGGGTTCTGTCAGAGCAGCACCAGAGAGGACAGAGTCCTGACACCTGAGGGTTTTGTCAGAGCAGCACCAGAGAGGACAGAGTCCTGACACCTGAGGGTTCTGTCAGAGCAGCACCAGAGAGGACAGAGTCCTGACACCTGAGGGTTCTGTCAGAGCAGCACCAGAGAGGACAGAGTCCTGACACCTGAGGGTTCTGTCAGAGCAGCACCAGAGAGGACAGAGTCCTGACACCCAAGGGTTCTGTCAGAGCAGCACCAGAGAGGACAGAGTCCTGACACCTGAGGGTTCTGTCAGAGCAGCACCAGAGAGGACAGAGTCCTGACACCTGAGGGTTCTGTCAGAGCAGCACCAGAGAGGACAGAGTCCTGACACCAGTCAGAGGCACCAGAGTCCTGACACCCAAGGGTTCTGTCAGAGCAGCACCAGAGAGGACAGAGTCCTGACACCCAAGGGTTCTGTCAGAGCAGCACCAGAGAGGACAGAGTCCTGACACCTGAGGGTTCTGTCAGAGCAGCACCAGAGAGGACAGAGTCCTGACACCTGAGGGTTCTGTCAGAGCAGCACCAGAGAGGACAGAGTCCTGACACCTGAGGGTTCTGTCAGAGCAGCACCAGAGAGGACAGAGTCCTGACACCTGAGGGTTCTGTCAGAGCAGCACCAGAGAGGACAGAGTCCTGACACCCAAGGGTTCTGTCAGAGCAGCACCAGAGAGGACAGAGTCCTGACACCCAAGGGTTCTGTCAGAGCAGCACCAAGGAGGACAGAGTCCTGACACCTGAGGGTTCTGTCAGAGCAGCACCAGAGAGGACAGAGTCCTGACACCTGAGGGTTCTGTCAGAGCAGCACCAAGGAGGACAGAGTCCTGACACCTGAGGGTTCTGTCAGAGCAGCACCAAGGAGGACAGAGTCCTGACACCTGAGGGTTCTGTCAGAGCAGCACCAGAGAGGACAGAGTCCTGACACCTGAGGGTTCTGTCAGAGCAGCACCAGAGAGGACAGAGTCCTGACACCTGAGGGTTCTGTCAGAGCAGCACCAGAGAGGACAGAGTCCTGACACCTGAGGGTTCTGTCAGAGCAGCACCAGAGAGGACAGAGTCCTGACACCCAAGGGTTCTGTCAGAGCAGCACCAAGGAGGACAGAGTCCTGACACCTGAGGGTTTTGTCAGAGCAGCACCAAGGAGGACAGAGTCCTGACACCCAAGGGTTCTGTCAGAGCAGCACCAGAGAGGACAGAGTCCTGACACCCAAGGGTTCTGTCAGAGCAGCACCAGAGAGGACAGAGTCCTGACACCCAAGGGTTCTGTCAGAGCAGCACCAGAGAGGACAGAGTCCTGACACCCAAGGGTTCTGTCAGAGCAGCACCAGAGAGGACAGAGTCCTGCACCCAGGGTTCTGTCAGAGCAGCACCAGAGAGGACAGAGTCCTGACACCTGAGGGTTCTGTCAGAGCAGCACCAGAGAGGACAGAGTCCTGACACCTGAGGGTTCTGTCAGAGCAGCACCAGAGAGGACAGAGTCCTGACACCTGAGGGTTCTGTCAGAGCAGCACCAGAGAGGACAGAGTCCTGACACCTGAGGGTTCTGTCAGAGCAGCACCAGAGGACAGAGTCCTGACACCCAGGGTTCTGTCAGAGGACCAGAGTCCTGACACCTGAGGGTTCTGTCAGAGCAGCACCAGAGAGGACAGAGTCCTGACACCCAAGGGTTCTGTCAGAGCAGCACCAGAGAGGACAGAGTCCTGACACCTGAGGGTTCTGTCAGAGCAGCACCAGAGAGGACAGAGTCCTGACACCCAAGGGTTCTGTCAGAGCAGCACCAGAGAGGACAGAGTCCTGACACCTGAGGGTTCTGTCAGAGCAGCACCAGAGAGGACAGAGTCCTGACACCTGAGGGTTCTGTCAGAGCAGCACCAGAGAGGACAGAGTCCTGACACCTGAGGGTTCTGTCAGAGCAGCACCAGAGAGGACAGAGTCCTGACACCTAAGGGTTCTGTCAGAGCAGCACCAGAGAGGACAGAGTCCTGACACCCAAGGGTTCTGTCAGAGCAGCACCAGAGAGGACAGAGTCCTGACACCTGAGGGTTCTGTCAGAGCAGCACCAGAGAGGACAGAGTCCTGACACCCAAGGGTTCTGTCAGAGCAGCACCAAGGAGGACAGAGTCCTGACACCTGAGGGTTTTGTCAGAGCAGCACCAAGGAGGACAGAGTCCTGACACCTGAGGGTTCTGTCAGAGCAGCACCAGAGAGGACAGAGTCCTGACACCTGAGGGTTCTGTCAGAGCAGCACCAGAGAGGACAGAGTCCTGACACCCAAGGGTTCTGTCAGAGCAGCACCAGAGAGGACAGAGTCCTGACACCTGAGGGTTCTGTCAGAGCAGCACCAGAGAGGACAGAGTCCTGACACCCTGAGGGTTCTGTCAGAGCAGCACCAGAGAGGACAGAGTCCTGACACCTGAGGGTTCTGTCAGAGCAGCACCAGAGAGGACAGAGTCCTGACACCTGAGGGTTCTGTCAGAGCAGCACCAGAGAGGACAGAGTCCTGACACCCAGGGTTCTGTCAGAGCAGCACCAGAGAGGACAGAGTCCTGACACCCTAGGGTTCTGTCAGAGCAGCACCAGAGAGGACAGAGTCCTGACACCCAAGGGTTCTGTCAGAGCAGCACCAGAGAGGACAGAGTCCTGACACCTGAGGGTTCTGTCAGAGCAGCACCAGAGAGGACAGAGTCCTGACACCTGAGGGTTCTGTCAGAGCAGCACCAGAGAGGACAGAGTCCTGACACCCAAGGGTTCTGTCAGAGCAGCACCAGAGAGGACAGAGTCCTGACACCTGAGGGTTTTGTCAGAGCAGCACCAGAGAGGACAGAGTCCTGACACCCAAGGGTTCTGTCAGAGCAGCACCAGAGAGGACAGAGTCCTGACACCTGAGGGTTTTGTCAGAGCAGCACCAAGGAGGACAGAGTCCTGACACCTGAGGGTTCTGTCAGAGCAGCACCAAGGAGGACAGAGTCCTGACACCCAAGGGTTCTGTCAGAGCAGCACCAGAGAGGACAGAGTCCTGACACCTGAGGGTTCTGTCAGAGCAGCACCAGAGAGGACAGAGTCCTGACACCTGAGGGTTCTGTCAGAGCAGCACCAGAGAGGACAGAGTCCTGACACCTGAGGGTTCTGTCAGAGCAGCACCAGAGAGGACAGAGTCCTGACACCCAAGGGTTCTGTCAGAGCAGCACCAGAGAGGACAGAGTCCTGACACCTGAGGGTTTTGTCAGAGCAGCACCAAGGAGGACAGAGTCCTGACACCTGAGGGTTCTGTCAGAGCAGCACCAAGGAGGACAGAGTCCTGACACCCAAGGGTTCTGTCAGAGCAGCACCAGAGAGGACAGAGTCCTGACACCCAAGGGTTCTGTCAGAGCAGCACCAGAGAGGACAGAGTCCTGACACCTGAGGGTTCTGTCAGAGCAGCACCAGAGAGGACAGAGTCCTGACACCCAAGGGTTCTGTCAGAGCAGCACCAGAGAGGACAGAGTCCTGACACCCAAGGGTTCTGTCAGAGCAGCACCAGAGAGGACAGAGTCCTGACACCCAAGGGTTCTGTCAGAGCAGCACCAGAGAGGACAGAGTCCTGACACCTGAGGGTTTGTCAGAGCAGCACCAGAGAGGACAGAGTCCTGACACCCAAGGGTTCTGTCAGAGCAGCACCAGAGAGGACAGAGTCCTGACACCCAAGGGTTCTGTCAGAGCAGCACCAGAGAGGACAGAGTCCTGACACCCAAGGGTTCTGTCAGAGCAGCACCAGAGAGGACAGAGTCCTGACACCTGAGGGTTCTGTCAGAGCAGCACCAGGAGGACAGAGTCCTGACACCTGAGGGTTCTGTCAGAGCAGCACCAGAGAGGACAGAGTCCTGACACCTGAGGGTTTTGTCAGAGCAGCACCAAGGAGGACAGAGTCCTGACACCTGAGGGTTCTGTCAGAGCAGCACCAAGGAGGACAGAGTCCTGACACCTGAGGGTTCTGTCAGAGCAGCACCAGAGAGGACAGAGTCAAGGGTTCTGACAGCACCAGAGAGGACAGAGTCCTGACACCCAAGGGTTCTGTCAGAGCAGCACCAGAGAGGACAGAGTCCTGACACCTGAGGGTTCTGTCAGAGCAGCACCAAGGAGGACAGAGTCCTGACACCTGAGGGTTCTGTCAGAGCAGCACCAGAGAGGACAGAGTCCTGACACCTGAGGGTTCTGTCAGAGCAGCACCAAGGAGGACAGAGTCCTGACACCTGAGGGTTCTGTCAGAGCAGCACCAAGGAGGACAGAGTCCTGACACCTGAGGGTTCTGTCAGAGCAGCACCAGAGAGGACAGATGCTTGCAGGCAGATGGAGGAGGAGCGGGAGTACTCTCACTTATAGCCAAGGCACAAAGGATATACGGTACATGTGGGTGCAGGCAAAACAACCAGTTTTCACCTTGTTCTGTCTTTGGAGGGAAAAAAGTATGTAAAGAAGAAAATTGAGTCGCCGCTGACAACAGGAGCCGTGGATGGTAATTCATCCATATCATTGATGTGTAGGACACAGACACAGGGAGAGGTAGGTAGTGGAGGGAGAGCTATGCTGACTCCCCTCCCTATTGCTCTGTGATTATAGGGTGGAGGTTTTCTTAGAATCAAGGCAGCTGCCATTGTGTTTTCAGGCAGCTCACACGACCTTGTGACTCCTCTATTCTTCAAAACGTATTAGGGCTTTTCATCACAAGGTCAAAGAGAAAGTAACTACTAGATATTTAGATTGGAGTAGAAGATTGTAATCACCATTATAATTGAGATGCTGATAGAGTGCTCCTCCAAAAGTTAACCCCTTATATAATGCTGCTAGAGACTACTCCTATAGTTAACCCCTTACATAAAGCTGCTAGAGACTCATCCTATAGTTAACCCCTGTTATAATGCTGCTAGAGACTACTCCTATAGTTAACCCCTGTTATAATGCTGCTAGAGACTACTCCTATAGTTAACCCCTGTTATAATGCTGCTAGAGACTACTCCTATAGTTAACCCCTTATATAATGCTGATAGAGACTCATCCTATAGTTAACCCCTTACATAATGCTGCTAGAGACTACTCCTATAGTTAACCCCTTATATAATGCTGATAGAGACTCTTTATATAGTTCACCCCTTATATAATGCTGATAGAGTATTCATCCTATAGTTAATTATAGAAGATAAAACAAGATTAAGTAGCATGGCTAGTTTATTGGCCAGACCAAGCTGATCTTAGCCAAGGGTCAGGTCTTTCTTGAAAAATACATATTTTGACCTCCTTTTTAATGGACGGTAGGGAAAATTGACCTTAACATTTGACGTCCTTCTTGTTCAAGTACATAAAGATACAATAGCGTGTTCTTCCTATAAGATAAACCATGTGATGAAAATAGCAAGGGCAGTTTATTACAGAGAGAAGCTCTTTCCCTGGTCTTCAATGGTATGTTGAACTCAATGGGAAAACCTGGTAAAATAAACAAAATGAAAGAAAGTAAATCCATGGACAGTAGCCACTTACTGGACTCAGGGTCAGAGTTTCCATCTCCCTCGGTGCGGCTGTTGGGCGAAGTCTGTTGGTAGTACTCTTCCTGGGGGAAGTCGAGGGGGAGAGGCTGAGTGGTGCTGGTAGTGCTGCTGGGCTCGTGGTCCCCTAGACCACTGTCGCTACAGCTCTCCTGAGAACCATCCGGGAGGTGGAACGTCACACGACGCTGGGTCTGATGGAAACACACCGAAACACAACGTTCATTTAACGTTACACGATGCTGGGTCTGATGGAAACACACCGAAACACAACGTTCATTTAACGTTACACGACGCTGGGTCTGATGGAAACACACCGAAACACAACGTTCATTTAACGTCACACGACGCTGGGTCTGATGGAAACACACCGAAACACAACGTTCATTTAACGTCACACGACGCTGGGTCTGATGGAAACACACCGAAACACAACGTTCATTTAACGTCACACGACGCTGGGTCTGATGGAAACACACCGAAACGCAACGTTCATTTAACGTCACACGACGCTGCGTCTGATGGAAACACACCGAAACACAACGTTCATTTAACGTCACACGACGCTGGGTCTGATGGAAACACACCGAAACACAACGTTCATTTAACGTCACACGACGCTGGGTCTGATGGAAACACACCGAAACACAACGTTCATTTAACGTCACACGACGCTGGGTCTGATGGAAACACACCGAAACACAACGTTCATTTAACGTCACACGACGCTGGGTCTGATGGAAACACACCGAAACACAACGTTCATTTAACGTCACACGACGCTGGGTCTGATGGAAACACACCGAAACACAACGTTCATTTAACGTCACACGACGCTGGGTCTGATGGAAACACACCGAAACACAACGTTCATTTAACGTCACACGACGCTGGGTCTGATGGAAACACACCGAAACACAACGTTCATTTAACGTCACACGACGCTGGGTCTGATGGAAACACACCGAAACACAACGTTCATTTAACGTCACACGACGCTGGGTCTGATGGAAACACACCGAAACACAACGTTCATTTAACGTCACACGACGCTGGGTCTGATGGAAACACACCGAAACACAACGTTCATTTAACGTCACACGACGCTGGGTCTGATGGAAACACACCGAAACACAACGTTCATTTAACGTCACACGACGCTGGGTCTGATGGAAACACACCGAAACACAACGTTCATTTAACGTCACACGACGCTGGGTCTGATGGAAACACACCGAAACACAACGTTCATTTAACATCCCTGGTGGTTGGTCTTAAAACACCACAGAACAATATGTTGTTTCATATGTTTTGGTATGGTGGACAATGTTAATGTATTCAGCTGCAGAGGGAGCGAATTCAATCACCTTGGATACGGCAGTTGGGGAAAATGTCAGACTAATTGGTTGCCTATTATGGGATGTGTTCTTGCATCTCTAACAAGACAAGTCTCATCATTGTCACGTCTTCTCTGACGAATATCGTATTACGTCACGACAGTCTAATTGATACAGTGGGCTTAGAACCTAAAATCAGCGCTCTTCTGAGATATAGCAGTCAAGGGTAATGCCATACTATTCAAAAATCAATAGTAACTACTGATAGTATACGTCTTTTAATTGACAGTTACTGCCCATGATATGATTATTATAATAGATTAACCCTTTTGACGGGGATGCACCCGTGTCCTCCTTTTCCCACTGGTCCAATTTAGATAAAGGGAAGGAGGGGTGGATAAAGTGACTTTGATTAGAAAAGGTCTGTCTGAGGATTGTACCAGATTGTAGATCTCCTCTCCTCTCAAAGAGGGAGTAGCTCTTTGATTTCTCCGGAGAGTTACAGAAGTTCATGGGGTGACCTTTTTCCGGAGCACGATGGTAGCACTACAAAGGGACACACTCCATAGGGAAGGTCTATAGCCACAAATGCTAGCCGTTCTTCAAGAAAAGAGAACATAGATGAGTCAAATTGTGAAACACAAAATAAAAGGGTAATTTTATCTTATTTTTAAAAAAAATTTTTTTACCTCCAATACATTCTACACCTTTGACTTGTAATTATATTTTAAAACGGATTGAACTTAAATTAAATGTTGTCAGGTCATTCTTTGCCGAGTAAAACAAAACAAAAAAAATGCTTTAAACATTGAAGACAATTAACAGTGAAATGGCCGACGTGTTAGTTATTACATGCAATTTTATAAATGTGAGGCTTTTGGTTACAATGGACAGTTTGGAGAAAAAGGGCAATTTCACAGTGAATATAATGTCATTTTATAACACGATTCTCAGTCTCACATTGCATCTCACGAGGAAAATAAAATACTGACAACGTGATTATATCGCCTTATAATGTTATTGTGTTTCAGTTTGTATTCAATCTATTTATTCAGACTGATTAGAACAAATGTTTCATATAACAGTATCATAGCCTCACCACAATAATCTACATTTTCTCCATCTCTAGAGCGCCTATAGCAATACGAGATTTCTGAATTAAAAACATCATTAACACACGGTCCTTCATGCTCACAGGGGGGTCATCTGTGCCTCTTTGGAAAAGCACTTGCCCCCCCCCACCACTGTGGTATAGAGATAAAGCCCTTGTTGTTCTTTGATAAGGCAGACAGGGGAGAAAAAACAGAATGGGGAAAGAGGGGGAAAAAAAATCTTGGCTCAAAGGAGGCCCCAGCGCTGCCAAAAAACAGAGATCCACAAACAGCTTACCAGTTCATTTAGGACAATCAGAGGGTTGACTAAACTAAATCCTTACAATTAAAACGCTGAAACAGGAACTGCTTTATGATGTCATTATGAGCAAAAAAGGAAGAAAGAAAAGTATTTCCATCATTAAATGGAGTTTATGTGTGGGTGTGTGTGTTAATGACCATTGAAAAGACATATTTACAGGACTACCACCAGCGTGTATAAAGGAGAGAATTCTCCTTTATGCTTCACGGTCACTAAACACCTCGAAGATTTGTTTATATTGTGCTAATCGCCTCAAGTAAATTACTTGTCAAGCTTGTCAGTCGATTACCCTTCTTCCAAAAAAACTGAAGCCAAAAGTATTCAATTGGCCTTAAGGTTAGGTAAAGGTTTGATAGGATCAATAAGAGAAGGGACTGTTTAGCAAGTCCATCTGTTAAAGATAACATGGCCCGGCAATTTATTCCACAAAGAAAGTCATTCATTTATATCAGACTTGGAATATCCTGTTTTTCTCAGATGTATTCAAGCTGTTGGCTACGCCTCCACATCAATGTCAAGCTGTTGGCTACGCCTCCACATCAATGTCAAGCTGTTGGCTACGCCTCCACATCAATGTCAAGCTGTTGGCTACGCCTCCACATCAATGTCAAGCTGTTGGCTACGCCTCCACAGCAATGTCAAGCTGTTGGCTACGCCTCCACATCAATGTCAAGCTGTTGGCTACGCCTCCACATCAATGTCAAGCTGTTGGCTACGCCTCCACAGCAATGTCAAGCTGTTGACAACTCCATCACAGTAATATCTATTGACTACTCCATCACAGTAATATCTGTTGGCTACTCCATCACAGTAATATCTGTTGGCTACTCCATCACAGTAATATCTGTTGGCTACACCATCACAGTAATATCTGTTGGCTACGGCTCCACAGCAATGTCAAGCTGTTGACAACTCCATCACAGTAATATCTGTTGGCTACTCCATCACAGTAATATCTGTTGGCTACTCCATCACAGTAATATCTGTTGGCTACTCCATCACAGTAATATCAGTAATATCTACTCCATCACAGTAATATCTGTTGGCTACTCCATCACAGTAATATCTGTTGGCTACACCATCACAGTAATATCTGTTGGCTACGGCTCCACAGCAATGTCAAGCTGTTGACAACTCCATCACAGTAATATCTGTTGGCTACTCCATCACAGTAATATCTGTTGGCTACTCCATCACAGTAATATCTGTTGGCTACTCCATCACAGTAATATCTGTTGGCTACTCCATCACAGTAATATCGGTTGGCTACTCCATCACAGTGATATCTGTTGACTACTCCATCACAGTAATATCTGTTGGCTACTCCATCACAGTAATATCTGTTGGCTACTCCATCACAGTAATATCTGTTGACTACTCCATCACAGTAATATCTGTTGGCTACTCCATCTGTTGACTACTCCATCACAGTAATATCTGTTGACTACTCCATCACAGTAATATCTGTTGACTACTCCATCACAGTAATATCTGTTGGCTACTCAATCACAGTAATATCTGTTGAATACTCTATCACAGTAATATCTGTTGGCTACTCCACCACAGTAATATCTGTTGACTACTCCATCACAGTAATATCTGTTGGCTACTCCATCACAGTAATATCTGTTGGCTACTCCATCACAGTAATATCTGTTGACTACTCCATCACAGTAATATCTGTTGACTACGCCATCACAGTCATACCCGTTAACTACTCCATCACAGTAATATCTGTTGACTACTCCATCACAGTCATATCTGTTGACTACTCCATCACAGTAATATCTGTTGACTACTCCATCACAGTCATATCTGTTGACTACTCCATCACATTCATATCTGTTGACTACTCCATCACAGTAATATCTGTTGGCTACTCCATCACAGTAATATCTGTTGGCTACTCCATCACAGTAATATCTGTTGACTACTCCATCAGAGTCATATCTGTTGACTACTCCATCACAGTAATATCTGTTGACTACTCCATCACAGTCATATCTGTTGACTACTCCATCACAGTAATATCTGTTGGCTACTCCATCACAGTAATATCTGTTGGCTACTCCATCACAGTAATATCTGTTGACTACTTCATAACATTAATATCTGTTGGCTACTCCATCACATTCAAATATGTTGGCTACTCCATCACAGTAATATCTGTTGACTACTTCATAACATTAATATCTGTTGGCTACTCCATCACATTCAAATATGTTGGCTACTCCATCACATTAATATCTGTTGGCTACTCCATCTGTTGACTACTCCATCACAGTAATATCTGTTGACTACTCCATCACAGTAATATCTGTTGACTACTCCATCACAGTAATATCTGTTGACTACTCCATCACAGTAATATCTGTTGGCTACTCAATCACAGTAATATCTGTTGAATACTCTATCACAGTAATATCTGTTGGCTACTCCACCACAGTAATATCTGTTGACTACTCCATCACAGTAATATCTGTTGGCTACTCCATCACAGTAATATCTGTTGGCTACTCCATCATAGTAATATCTGTTGGCTACTCCATCACAGTAATATCTGTTGACTACTCCATCACAGTAATATCTGTTGACTACGCCATCACAGTCATACCCGTTAACTACTCCATCACAGTAATATCTGTTGACTACTCCATCACAGTCATATCTGTTGACTACTCCATCACAGTAATATCTGTTGACTACTCCATCACAGTCATATCTGTTGACTACTCCATCACATTCATATCTGTTGACTACTCCATCACAGTAATATCTGTTGGCTACTCCATCACAGTAATATCTGTTGGCTACTCCATCACAGTAATATCTGTTGACTACTCCATCACAGTAATATCTGTTGACTACTCCATCAGAGTCATATCTGTTGACTACTCCATCACAGTAATATCTGTTGACTACTCCATCACAGTCATATCTGTTGACTACTCCATCACATTCATGTCTGTTGACTACTCCATCACAGTAATATCTGTTGACTACTCCATCACAGTAATATCTGTTGGCTACTCCATCACAGTAATATCATTTGTCTACTCCATCACAGTAATATCTGTTGACTAATCCATAACAGTAATATCTGTTGGGTACTCCATCACAGTAATATCTGTTGGCTACTCCATCACAGTAATATCTGTTGGCTACTCCATCACAGTAATATCTGTTGACTACTCCATCACATTAATATCTGTTGGCTACTCCATCACATTCAAATATGTTGGCTACTCCATCACATTAATATCTGTTGGCTACTCCATCACATTAATATCTGTTGACTACTCCATCACAGTAATATCTGTTGGCTACTCCATCACAGTAATATCTGTTGGCTACTCAATCACAGTAATATCGGTTGGCAACTCCATCACAGTAATATCGGTTGGCTACTCCATCACAGTGATATCTGTTGACTACTCCATCACAGTAATATCTGTTGACTACTCCATCACAGTAATATCTGTTGGCTACTCCATCACAGAAATATCTGTTGGCTACTCCATCATATTCATATCTGTTGGCTACTCCATCACATTAATATCGGTTGGCTACTCCATCACATCAATATCTGTTGACTACTCCATCACAGTAATATCTGTTGGCTACTCCATCACAGTAATATCGGTTGGCAACTCCATCACAGTAATATCGGTTGGCTACTCCATCACAGTGATATTTGTTGACTACTCCATCACAGTAATATCTGTTGTCTACTCCATACTCCATCACAGTAATATCTGTTGACTACTCAAACACAGTAATATCTGTTGGCTACTCCATCACAGTAATATCTGTTGACTACTCTATCACAGTAATATCTGTTGGCTACTCCACCACAGTATTATCTGTTGACTACTCAAACACAGTAATATCTGTTGGCTACTCCATCACAGTAATATCTGTTGGCTACTCCATCACAGTAATATCTGTTGACTACTCCATCACAGTCATATCTGTTGACTACTCCATCACAGTAATATCTGTTGACTACTCCATCACAGTCATATCTGTTCACTACTCCATCACAGTAATATCTGTTGACTACACCATCACAGTCATATCTGTTGACTACTCCTTCACAGTAATATATGTTGACTACTCCATCACATTTATATCTGTTGACTACTCCATCACAGTAATATCTGTTGGCTACTCCATCACAGTAATATCTGTTGGCTACTCCATCACAGTAATATCTGTTGACTACTCCATCACAGTAATATCTGTTGGCTACCCCATCACAGTAATATCTGTTGGCTACTCCATCACACTAATATCTGTTGACTACTCCATCACAGTAATATCTGTTGGCTACTCCATCACAGTAATATCTGTTGGCTACTCCATCACAGTAATATCTGTTGGCTACTCCATCACAGTAATATCTGTTGACTACTCCATCACATTAATATCTGTTGGCTACTCCATCACAGTAATATCTGTTGGCTACTCCATCACATTCATATCTGTTGGCTACTCCATCACATTAATATCTGTTGACTACTCCATCACAGTAATATCTGTTGGCTACTCCATCACAGTAATATCTGTTGGCTACTCAATCACAGTAATATCGGTTGGCAACTCCATCACAGTAATATCGGTTGGCTACTCCATCACAGTGATATCTGTTGACTACTCCATCACAGTAATATCTGTTGACTACTCCATCACAGTAATATCTGTTGACTACTCCATCACAGTAATATACGTTGGCTACTCCATCTGTTGACTACTCCATCACAGTAATATCTGTTGACTACTCCATCACAGTAATATCTGTTGGCTACTCCATCACAGTAATATCTGTTGACTACTCTATCACAGTAATATCTGTTGACTACTCCACCACAGTAATATCTGTTGACTACTCAAACACAGTAACATCTGTTGGCTACTCCATCACAGTAATATCTGTTGGCTACTCCATCACAGTAATATCTGTTGGCTTCTCCATCACAGTAATATCTGTTGACTACTCCATCACAGTAATATCTGTTGACTACTCCATCACAGTCATATCTGTTGACTACTCCATCACAGTAATATCTGTTGACTACTCCATCACAGTCATAGCTGTTGACTACTCCATCACATTCATATCTGTTGACTACTCCATCACAGTAATATATGTTGGCTACTCCATCACAGTAATATCATTTGTCTACTCCATCACATTCATATCTGTTGACTACTCCATCACAGTAATATCTGTTGGCTACTCCATCACAGTAATATCTGTTGGCTACTCCATCACAGTAATATCTGTTGGCTACTCCATCACAGTAATATTTGTTGACTACTACATCACATTAATATCTGTTGGCTACTCCATCACAGTAATATCTGTTGACTACTCCATCACAGTAATATCTGTTGGCTACTCCATCTGTTGACTACTCCATCACAGTAATATCTGTTGACTACTCCATCACAGTAATATCTGTTGGCTACTCCATCACAGTAATATCTGTTGACTACTCTATCACAGTAATATCTGTTGGCTACTCCACCACAGTAATATCTGTTGACTACTCAAACACAGTAATATCTGTTGACTACTCTCTCACAGTAATATCTGTTGGCTACTCCACCACAGTAATATCTGTTGACTACTCCATCACAGTAATATCTGTTGGCTACTCCATCACAGTAATATCTGTTGGCTACTCCATCACAGTAATATCTGTTGACTACTCCATCACAGTAATATCTGTTGACTACTCCATCACAGTAACATCTGTTGACTACTCCATCACAGTCATATCTGTTGACTACTCCATCACAGTAATATCTGTTGACTACTCCATCACAGTCATATCTGTTGACTACTCCATCACATTCATGTCTGTTGACTACTCCATCACAGTAATATCTGTTGACTACTCCATCACAGTAATATCTGTTGACTACTCCATCACAGTAATATCTGTTGACTACTCCATCACAGTAATATCTGTTGACTACTCCATCACAGTAATATCTGTTGACTACTCCATCACAGTCATATCTGTTGACTACTCCATCACAGTAATATCTGTTGACTACTCCATCACAGTCATATCTGTTGACTACTCCATCACAGTAATATCTGTTGGCTACTCCATCACAGTAATATCTGTTGGCTACTCCATCACAGTAATATCTGTTGACTACTCCATAACATTAATATCTGTTGGCTACTCCATCACATTCAAATATGTTGGCTACTCCATCACATTAATATCTGTTGGCTACTCCATCTGTTGACTACTCCATCACAGTAATATCTGTTGACTACTCCATCACAGTAATATCTGTTGACTACTCCATCACAGTAATATCTGTTGGCTACTCAATCACAGTCATATCTGTTGAATACTCTATCACAGTAACATCTGTTGGCTACTCCACCACAGTAATATCTGTTGACTACTCCACCACAGTAATATCTGTTGACTACTCCATCACAGTAATATCTGTTGGCTACTCCATCACAGTAATATCTGTTGGCTACTCCATCACAGTAATATCTGTTGACTACTCCATCACAGTAATATCTGTTGACTACGCCATCACAGTCATACCCGTTAACTACTCCATCACAGTAATATCTGTTGACTACTCCATCACAGTCATATCTGTTGACTACTCCATCACAGTAATATCTGTTGACTACTCCATCACATTAATGTCAAGTTTTTATAGAAGGGAAGGTACAGAATTATAGTTACAGAGTTTTGGCATCTCCATGAGAAGCCGTCTGTCTGCATCCTAAATCACAACTTATTCCCTATATAGTACACTACTTTTGACCATGGCACATAGTGCTCTGTTCAAAAGCAGTGCACTATAGGGAATAGGGGGTCATTTGGGATGTAGTCGCTCACTTCCTCTCCACATGTTTGTCATTTATTTGAGTCTTTCTGCTCCGACAATGACAGCCAGGATTGATTAAAACAGCTGTCCTATATACTTAGAACATAATCATAGCACGGAGCTTTGTTATCTCTGTCAGATGTTTATACAAACTGAATTCAGGACTTGTGCAAAGGTGTAAAAATATAAATCAACTTGAGTCATAAAATCTACACAAAAATAGTTTGAGATGAAGATAAGTCTAATGTTTATTTTAACAATAGGCTTCGTGTGCTTTTCACGGTTGGTCTTTCTTCGTAAGTATTGTGTTGAGAGAAAAGCTATGGTGTCCGCATTGTTAAAGCATTACTCCTTATTCTAAAGAACGTGCCAGAAATCCAGAAATCAAACACAAGCTGGTGTAAGAGATATCAAGACCAAACACAGTGCCAGATAAAACAGTGCCTTGAAAACTATGTGCATAGAGAGAGAGATACAAATAAAAAAACACAGGAGAATCCAGCCAAGTTCTTTAACAAGCCAGCCCTATAAAAACTAAAGCCACTCTCTTGGTAGCAAACCAAACAATGTGCAGATGGACCTGAGATTCACGGTGGGGTGAGGGATTAGGAATCCCTTGAGGAGAGGAGTTACTGTAGATTAGCATATACTATACAGCACCTCATCCAAAGGAGAAGACACAGCTCAATGAGTTTACCTAGCTACCTTCTCCCGCCTATACACTTCTACATCCCAACATCACACGTGAGAGACAGAGAGAGAGAGAGAAACCATGTTGCATGATAACAGCAGGCTGCCTTCCAACCCCCCATCCCCTTTGAATGATAAACAGGGTTCACGTTAGGAGTGGATGAGACCATATATGAGTTGCTGTCTAAGATAAAGATCATCCTGGGATGCATCACCTTGACATGGACCAAATCTGTTTGGTGATTTTCTTTTTAAAAAATCAACTAGCTATCTGCGAAAACAATGGCTCTTTATATATACAGTGGGTTCATAAACTATTCATACCCCTAGACAGCCTGAATTCAAAATGGATTAAATATAATTTTCTCACCTATCTACATACAATACCTCGCAATGTCAAAGTGAAAATGTGTTGTTAGAAATGTTTGCAAATTCATAAAAATAAAAAAAGATATATCAAACTTACATAAGTATTGACACCCTGAGTCGATACATGTTAGAACCAACTTTGGCAGCGCTTAGGAGGGGAGGGGGAAAGAAAGGGAGGGAGGGGAGGGGGAAAGAGAGGGAGGGAGGGGAGGGGGAAAGAGAGGGAGGAAGGAAAGGAGGGAAGAGAGGGACTGTGAGTCTTCCTGGGTAAGTCCCTAAGAGTTTTACACACCTGGATTGTACAATATTTGCACATTATTATTAAAACAATTATTCAAACTCTGTCAACCTGGTTGTTTCTTTGCTACACAGCCATTTCCAAGTCTTGCCATACATTTTCAAGATGATTTAAGTAAAAACTAGGCCACTCAGGAACATTCAATGTCATCTTGGTAAGCAAATCTAGTGTATATTTGCTGATGTGTTTATTGTAGTTATTGTCCTGCTGAAAGGTGCATTTGTCTCCTAGTGTCTGTTGGAAAGCAGACTGAACCATGTTTTCCTCTAAGATTTTGCCTTTTCTAAGAATTTTTTTATTTATTCTGTACTGGCTTCGTTATTTTCACTCTGTCATTTAGGTTAGTATTGTGGAGTAACTACAATGTTGTTGATCCATCCTCAGTTTTCTCCTATCACAGCCATTAAACTCTGTAACTGTTTTAAAGTCACCATTGATCTCATGGTGAAAATCCCTGAGTGGTTTCTTTCCTCTCTGGCAACTGAGTTAGAAAGGACACCTGTATCTGTGTAGTAACTGTTTGTATTGATACACCATCCAATGTGTTATTAATAACTTCACCACGCTTGAAGGCCAAATTACAGAGGAGAACCTCTTGATGCAATTAAATCCTTTAAGATTTGGAAAAAATCAAAGGCTAAATGACATACCAGTTGAGTTATACCAAACCTTTTTTTTATGTTTTCAAAAGACCGTTATTAGCATGTTTTAACCACTCCTAGAAAAATTGTAGATTATCAGATACTCAACAAGAAGGTCTGATTTCATTATTACTGAAACAGGATCCAAGTGGTAAATATAAAGATATCCAGTCCATTGAAAAATGTGGAGTTCCCTCACACTTCAGTGTTGTGATGCGAAATTTTTAGCAAAATGCATAGCACATAGAATTAATAAGTATTGTCGGATATTATTCATCGTAATCAGACAGTTTTTTCTTTGTACATGGACGATACATTGGAGATAATATAAGACAAGTACTGGAAACAATAGAACACTATGAAAAAAAACAGGTCTGGTATTCATAACTGACTGTAATATTTCAATTTTGGAGAATCTCTGAATACTTATTCTCAAAAAATATTAAACTGTCAAGATGAGGTTGTCCACTATCGGCAAATCTATTTAATATGGCCATTGAAATGTTAGCTATTAAAACCAAACAATAATATCAACGGCTTAGAAATACAGGGCTTAAAAACAAACATGTCATTATTTGCCGATATTTAATGTTTTCTTTAAATCCACAATTTGGAAAGACCTCCACCACCTCATAGAGGATCAAAATACTTTTCTAACCTCTCTGGATTAAAACCAAACTATGATCAGTTTACTATATTACGTATTGGATCACACAAAAATACAATCTTTGTGTTACCGTGTAGTTGACCAATAAAATGGTCTGACGGTGATGTGGACAGACTCGGTATACATATCCCGAAAGAAAGAAATTATCTCACTACAGTACATTTTAATAGAAAGTTTGCAAAAAGATCTTGCTACCAGAAATACCTATCCATCTGTGGAAAAACCACCCTGATTAACTCTTTAGTCATATCTCAATTTACCCTGATTAACTCTTTAGTCATATCCCAGTTTACCTATTGTAAACTCTTTAGTCATATCCCAGTTTACCCTGATTAACTCTTTCGTCATATCCCAGTTTACCCTGAATAACTCTTTAGTCATATCCCAGTTTACCTATTGTAAACTCTTTAGTCATATCCCAGTTTACCCTGATTGACTCTTTCGTCATATCCCAGTTTACCCCAATTAACTCTTTAGTCATATCCCAGTTTACCTTCATTAACTCTTTAGTCATATCCAGTTTACCATGATGAACTCTTTAGTCATATCCCAGTTTACCCTAATTAACTCTTTAGTCATACCCCAGTTTACCCCGATTAACTCTTTAGTCATATCCCAGTTTACCCTGATTAACTCTTTCGTCATTTCCCAGTTTACCCTAATTAACTCTTTAGTCATATCCCAGTTTACCCTGATTAACTCTTTAGTCATATCCCAATTTACCCCGATTAACTCTTTAGTCATATCCTAGTTTACCCTGATTAACTCTTTAGTCATATCCCAGTTTACCCTAATTAACTCTTTAGTCATATCCCAGTTTACCCTGATTAACTCTTTAGTCATATCCCAGTTTACCCTGATTAACTCTTTAGTCATATCCCAGTTTACCCCGATTAACTCTTTAGTCATATCCCAGTTTACCCTGATTAACTCTTGAGTCATATCCCAGTTTACCCTGATTAACTCTTTAGTCATATCCCAGTTTACCCTAATTAACTCTTTAGTCATATCCCAGTTTACCCTGATTAACTCTTTAGTCATATCCCAATTTACCCCGATTAACTCTTTAGTCATATCCCAGTTTACCCCAATTAACTCTTTAGTCATATCCCAGTTTACCCCGATTAACTCTTTAGTCATATCCCAGTTTACCCCGATTAACTCTTTAGTCATATCCCAGTTTACCCTGATTAACTCTTTAGTCATATCCCAATTTACCCTGATTAACTCTTTAGTCATATCCCAGTTTTTCCTAATTAACTCTTTAGTCATATCCCAGTTTACCTATTGTAAACTCTTTAGTCATATCCCAGTTTAACGTGATTAAATCTTTAGTCATATCCCAGTTTCCACTGATTAACTCTTTAGTCATATCCCAGGTCACCTATTGTACACTCTTTAGTCATATCCCAGTTTACCCCGATTAACTCTTTAGTCATATCCCAGTTTACCCTAATTAACTCTTTAGTCATATCCCAGTTTACCCTGATTAACTCTTTAGTCATATCCCAATTTACCCTGATTAACTCTTTAGTCATATCCCAGTTTTTCCTAATTAACTCTTTAGTCATATCCCAGTGTTCCCTGATTAACTCTTTAGTCATATCCCAGTTTACCCTGATTAACTCTTTAGTCATATCCCAGTATACCCTGATTAACTCTTTAGTCATATCCCAGTATTAACTCTTTAGTCATATCCCTGATTAACTCTTTAGTCATATCCCAGATTAACTTTTTCCTAATTAACTCTTTAGTCATATCCCAGTGTTCCCTGATTAACTCTTTAGTCATATCCCAGTTTACCCTGATTAACTCTTTAGTCATATCCCAGTTTACCCTGATTAACTCTTTAGTCATATCCCAGTTTACCCTGATTAACTCTTTAGTCATATCCCAGTTTACCCTGATTAACTCTTTAGTCATATCCCAGTTTACCCTGATTAACTCTTTAGTCATATCCCAGTTTACCCTGATTAACTCTTTAGTCATATCCCAGTTTACCCCCTTTAGTCATATCCCAGTTTACCCTGATTAACTCTTTAGTCATATCCCAGTTTACCCTGATTAACTCTTTAGTCATATCCCAGTTTACCCTGATTAACTCTTTAGTCATATCCCAGTTTACCCTGATTAACTCTTTAGTCATATCCCAGTATACCCTGATTAACTCTTTAGTCATATCCCAGTTTACCCTGATTAACTCTTTAGTCATATCCCAGTTTACCCTGATTAACTCTTTAGTCATATCCCAGTTTACCTATTGTCTTATGGTCTTGCTTACACCTAGCGACCTGTTAAAAAAAAACTAATATCAGCCAAAAATATTCCCCTTTATTTGTATCTTCAAGCCATGCGGAATGAAATGGGTGTTTTTCTATAATGAATATGAATTCGGAGGGCAGAAATGTTTAAATATTAAAGCATTAGCTCTCAATAAACGTGTCATTCATACAAAAGTTATCCATAAAACGAGTTCTCTAGCAGATTAGCAGGAATGTCTCACCCCATGTTCAAGAATGGCCTTCATCCCTTTCCTCAGATTACAACTTTTAGTTGATCTCCAAAACATCGCTATTTTTAAAACAAGCCATTGAAAATTGGTTTCAATTTCCATTTTAATCCACCAGAAAATACAGAATAAATAATATAACAAATATTGTGTTAAACTCAAATATACTAATTGATTCAAAAAACTCATTATAAAATTATAAAAGTAGGTGTAATCTTTGTAAATTATATCATAAATAGGACTGGTGGCATTATGCCAAGAATGTGAAAAGCTGTCATCAAGCCAAAGGGTGGCTACTATGAAGAACACTTTGTTGCTTACTATATCCTTCCATACGTGTTATTTCATAGTTTTGATGTCTTCACTACTCTTCTACAATGTAGAAAGTAGTTTTAAAAAATAAAATAAAGAAAAACCCTTGAATGAGTAGGTGTGTCCAAACCTTTGACTGATACTGTATAAATAGTGGATTTTAGTAGTATGTCCTTCTCCGTAGACCACTTATATCAGTGAACTATGTCTTGATCTACTGCAGTTTCACAGCAAGGAGGATCTAAAACATGGCAAAAATAAACCAGAACACCATTCACCAACAACAATCTCTCCACAGTCCAGATCATAGTGCATGCCTGCTCAGTTATAGAACAAGTATATTTTGCACTCTGCATCCCTGCAATGTACGGTTGAGATGAAGCCTGAAGAAACCGTTGTCCTTGTTAAATATTGTGTAAATGCATCACTTTTATATGATTCATATGAATATCAATTGTCCTTGTCAGGGCAGTAATTACCTCATCATTAGAGATCTGGCCAGGAGAACTATGTAATGGAGGAGGGTCAGTGAACCAGTCACGAGATGAGTAACCTTGACTGAGACCTGGAGACCTGGATTAGCTCTCCAAGCTAAAGGCTAGACTTTAGTTCAAACGGGTTAACACTGTATTGTGCTGAGTCTTGCAGGAGGTCCGGGTTTCATCCCTGCCGGGCAGAGACTTTACATATAGAATTCAGTGAACTGAACTTGGGGTTAAGTGTTTCAAAATACAATATGTGAGAAAAAAATAGATTTATTGTAAGAAAACGAAAAGTGAAAAATAGATGAAAGGTAACAAATGACACGAAGGTCATGTGTCGCAATATAATTCCATTTGCTGCTATGTGGTCTGGCCGCTGTGGAAGCGGGGGGGGGGGTGCTGTGTCCTTTGTTGCCGTAGAAACAAGTCAGGTAGAGCTGTGCCATCAAATGTAGAGAAACGGAGAGAATTTGTTGAAAAGAACATTGTTTCCACATCGCTGAGTCTTACAGTAAACTTTTGAATTAGAAACTATAAAATCAAGCAATCCACACAGAGAACGTAACACATTTCTTCAATTTCAAGAACTGAATTGTACGTATTTGGGCACCTTCAGGGCTTTGATGTGGTACAAAGCAGCTCTTGAAGAAAATAACATTATTGTGAAGAAGAGTTGTCCTTTCATGACAATTAAAGAATTACCCCATGCATGGAAGAAAAAAGACAGATCTAACACCTTACAAACAACTCACAAAGTGAAATCTGCTTGAAAAGGAATGGTTTTTGGTTGAAGCTACTTGTATTTCATTGACCTGACTAATGAAAAAAGCAAAACAACAACTCTGTCCTTTCATTAAACATTATTGTTAATGTCAGGCTGAAAACAGTGTCTTCAATTAAACATTATTGTTAATGTCAGGCCGAAAACAGTGTCTTCAATTAAACATTATTGTTAATGTCAGGCTGAAAGCAGTGTCTTCAATTAAACATTATTGTTAATGTCAGGCTGAAAGCAGTGTCTTCAATTAAACATTATTGTTAATGTCAGGCTGAAAACAGTGTCTTCAATTAAACATTATTGTTAATGTCAGGCTGAAAACAGTGTCTTCAATTAAACATTATTGTTAATGTCAGGCTGAAAACAGTGTCTTCAATTGAACATTATTGTTAATGTCAGCTGAAAGCAGTGTCTTCAATTAAACATTATTGTTAATGTCAGGCTGAAAACAGTGTCTTCATTTAAACATTATTGTTAATGTCAGGCTGAAAACAGTGTCTTCAATTAAACATTATTGTTAATGTCATGCTGAAAACAGTGTCTTCAATTAAACATTATTGTTAATGTCAGGCTGAAAACAGTGTCTTCAATTAAACATTATTGTTAATGTCAGGCTGAAAACAGTGTCTTCAATTAAACATTATTGTTAATGTCAGGCCGAAAACAGTGTTTTCAATTAAACATTATTGTTAATGTCAGGCTGAAAACAGTGTCTTCAATTAAACATTATTGTTAATGTCATGCTGAAAACAGTGTCTTCAATTAAACATTATTGTTAATGTCAGGCTGAAAACAGTGTCTTCAATTAAACATTATTGTTAATGTCAGGCCGAAAACAGTGTCTTCAATTAAACATTATTGTTAATGTCAGGCTGAAAACAGTGTCTTCAATTAAACATTATTGTTAATGTCAGGCTGAAAACAGTGTCTTCAATTAAACATTATTGTTAATGTCAGGCTGAAAACAGTGTCTTCAATTAAACATTATTGTTAATGTCAGGCTGAAAACAGTGTCTTCAATTAAACATTATTGTTAATGTCAGGCTGAAAACAGTGTCTTCAATTAAACATTATTGTTAATGTCAGGCTGAAAACAGTGTCTTCAATTAAACATTATTGTTAATGTCAGGCTGAAAACAGTGTCTTCATTGTTAATGTCATTGAAAACATTATTGTTAATGTCAGGCTGAAAACAGTGTCTTCAATTAAACATTATTGTTAATGTCAGGCCGAAAACAGTGTCTTCAATTAAACATTATTGTTAATGTCAGGCTGAAAACAGTGTCTTCAATTAAACATTATTCTTAATGTCAGGCTGAAAACAGTGTCTTCAATTAAACATTATTCTTAATGTCAGGCTGAAAACAGTGTCTTCATTTAAACATTATTGTTAATGTCAGGCCGAAAACAGTGTCTTCATTACAATCTTCATCGGCTGTCTTGTTCTTTGTTTCAAAGTTAAACTGACAGGAAGCGACGAGCTCATATCATAGGATTAATGGACGAAGAACATGGCGTGGATCTCCTTCCTGTATATGTACATGGAGTGGTTCCACTTCCTGAGTGTTTGCCTTAGCGTGAATATAATTGGCTGTAAGGATGTGTAAAATAAATGGTTTGAGAAAATGCATTGGGAAACTGTTAGGAAATGGAGTGCAGTAGTGTTAGACTTACGTTAGCAGGGGTTATCTTGCCGAGATGACAGACCTCCTGTAATAACACAAGGTGAAACAAAGTTATTGCACGTTGTCCATGATTACATGCAATGCTGCATTCAACCACACTATTGATTTTAGATGTGATTAAGAGTCCAGACTTAAATATTTTTTTAATATGGAATATCATCCCCAGGGAGACAATTGGTGTCAAATGTTATTTTTGTTATTTTGTCTGGTTGACGTGGGAAAACTCTCCGATAAATGTTTGCGATTATAAGCAGGTCAAAGTTCATCTATAAGCATCCTGTTTCAGAAAAACAATCTAGTCTTCAGATCTATATTGATTTCTTAGGAAGAGCAAAAAAAAAAGGTTGTAAGTCAAATTGTTAATACCGCTCCAATGGAAAATACACCCTCGTAAGAAATATTCAATGCAGAACCTGACATCACCACGACAACACAAGTCAATAATAACTGACACTCTGATGAAGATGTGTTGGCATGTCAGCGGTGAAGAAGCACTGAATTTCAAATGAAGCATAAACAATTAACAATAAAACAATGACAAGCTTCTAAATTGAGAACAAAAGAGGCACGCAAGGCTGCAGAATAGAGCATCCTCTCCCAGGGGACCAGATAACAGCTCATTGAGAGATAACAGTATTACATTTTTAATCACCAAATTTGTTTTTCTTTGTACTGTGTATAATAATCTGACTACATGACTTGATTTGCAAAGAAAAAAAGAGAGATTTGAGGATGAAGGGAAACATTGACGAGGAAAACAAGCCGAGAGGGTTACTGACTGAGGACTGAGGGAGAAGAGGAACTGATGACGACAAGCTGAGAGAGTTACTGACTGAGGGAGAAGGGGAACTGATGACGACAAGCTGAGAGGGTTACTGACTGAGGACTGAGGGAGAAGAGGAACTGATGACGACAAGCTGAGAGGGTTACTGACTGAGGACTGAGGGAGAAGAGGAACTGATGACGACAAGCTGAGAGAGTTACTGACTGAGGACTGAGGGAGAAGAGGAACTGATGACGACAAGCTGAGTGAGTTACTGACTGAGGTCTGAGGGAGAAGAGGAACTGATGACGACAAGCTGAGAGAGTTACTGACTGAGGTCTGAGGGAGAAGAGGAACTGATGACGACAAGCTGAGAGAGTTACTGACTGAGGTCTGAGGGAGAAGAGGAACTGATGACGACAAGCTGAGAGAGTTACTGACTGAGGACTGAGGGAGAAGAGGAACTGATGACGACAAGCTGAGAGGGTTACTGACTGAGGTCTGAGGGAGAAGAGGAACTGATGACGACAAGCTGAGAGAGTTACTGACTGAGGACTGAGGGAGAAGAGGAACTGATGACGACAAGCTGAGAGAGTTACTGACTGAGGGAGAAGGGGAACTGATGACGACAAGCTGAGAGGGTTACTGACTGAGGTCTGAGGGAGAAGAGGAACTGATGACGACAAGCTGAGAGAGTTACTGACTGAGGACTGAGGGAGAAGAGGAACTGATGACGACAAGCTGAGAGAGTTACTGACTGAGGTCTGAGGGAGAAGAGGAACTGATGACGACAAGCTGAGAGGGTTACTGACTGAGGACTGAGGGAGAAGGGTAACTAATGACGACAAGCTGAGAGGGTTACTGACTGAGGACTGAGGGAGAAGAGGAACTGATGACGACAAGCTGAGAGAGTTACTGACTGAGGTCTGAGGGAGAAGAGGAACTGATGACGACAAGCTGAGAGGGTTACTGACTGAGGACTGAGGGAGAAGAGGAACTGATGACGACAAGCTGAGAGAGTTACTGACTGAGGACTGAGGGAGAAGGGTAACTGATGACGACAAGCTGAGAGGGTTACTGACTGAGGGAGAAGGGTAACTAATGACGACAAGCTGAGAGGGTTACTGACTGAGGGAGAAGGGTAACTGATGACGACAAGCTGAGAGGGTTACTGACTGAGGACTGAGGGAGAAGAGGAACTGATGACGACAAGCTGAGAGAGTTACTGACTGAGGACTGAGGGAGAAGGGTAACTGATGACGACAAGCTGAGAGGGTTACTGACTGAGGGAGAAGGGTAACTAATGACGACAAGCTGAGAGGGTTACTGACTGAGGACTGAGGGAGAAGGGTAACTGATGACGACAAGCTGAGAGGGTTACTGACTGAGGTCTGAGGGAGAAGGGGAACTGATGACGACAAGCTGAGAGAGTTACTGACTGAGGGAGAAGAGGAACTGATGACGACAAGCTGAGAGGGTTACTGACTGAGGACTGAGGGAGAAGAGGAACTGATGACGACAAGCTGAGAGGGTTACTGACTGAGGACTGAGGGAGAAGAGGAACTGATGACGACAAGCTGAGAGGGTTACTGACTGAGGGAGAAGGGGAACTGATGACGACAAGCTGAGAGGGTTACTGACTGAGGTCTGAGGGAGAAGAGGAACTGATGACGACAAGCTGAGAGGGTTACTGACTGAGGTCTGAGGGAGAAGAGGAACTGATGACGACAAGCTGAGAGAGTTACTGACTGAGGACTGAGGGAGAAGAGGAACTGATGACGACAAGCTGAGAGAGTTACTGACTGAGGGAGAAGGGGAACTGATGACGACAAGCTGAGAGAGTTACTGACTGAGGGAGAAGGGGAACTGATGACGACAAGCTGAGAGAGTTACTGACTGAGGGAGAAGAGGAACTGATGACGACAAGCTGAGAGGGTTACTGACTGAGGACTGAGGGAGAAGAGGAACTGATGACGACAAGCTGAGAGGGTTACTGACTGAGGACTGAGGGAGAAGAGGAACTGATGACGACAAGCTGAGAGAGTTACTGACTGAGGACTGAGGGAGAAGGGGAACTGATGACGACAAGCTGAGAGAGTTACTGACTGAGGACTGAGGGAGAAGAGGAACTGATGACGACAAGCTGAGAGAGTTACTGACTGAGGACTGAGGGAGAAGGGGAACTGATGACGACAAGCTGAGAGAGTTACTGACTGAGGACTGAGGGAGAAGAGGAACTGATGACGACAAGCTGAGAGGGTTACTGACTGAGGTCTGAGGGAGAAGGGTAACTGATGACGACAAGCTGAGAGAGTTACTGACTGAGGGAGAAGGGTAACTAATGACGACAAGCTGAGAGACTTACTGACTGAGGGAGAAGGGTAACTAATGACGACAAGCTGAGAGAGTTACTGACTGAGGGAGAAGGGGAACTGATGACGACAAGCTGAGAGGGTTACTGACTGAGGACTGAGGGAGAAGAGGAACTGATGACGACAAGCTGAGAGGGTTACTGACTGAGGACTGAGGGAGAAGGGTAACTGATGACGACAAGCTGAGAGAGTTACTGACTGAGGTCTGAGGGAGAAGGGGAACTGATGACAACAAGCTGAGAGAGTTACTGACTGAGGGAGAAGTGGAACTGATGACGACAAGCTGAGAGGGTTACTGACTGAGGGAGAAGTGGAACTGATGACGACAAGCTGAGAGGGTTACTGACTGAGGGAGAAGGGGAACTGATGACGACAAGCTGAGAGAGTTACTGACTGAGGGAGAGGGGAACTGATGACTGACAAGCTGAGAGGGTTACTGACTGAGGTCTGAGGGAGAAGGGGAACTGATGACGACAAGCTGAGAGAGTTACTGACTGAGGGAGAAGGGGAACTGATGACGACAAGCTGAGAGAGTTACTGACTGAGGAGAAGGGGAACTGATGACGACAAGCTGAGAGGGTTACTGACTGAGGTCTGAGGGAGAAGGGGAACTGATGACAACAAGCTGAGAGAGTTACTGACTGAGGGAGAAGTGGAACTGATGACGACAAGCTGAGAGGGTTACTGACTGAGGGAGAAGGGGAACTGATGACGACAAGCTGAGAGAGTTACTGACTGAGGGAGAAGGGGAACTGATGACGACAAGCTGAGAGGGTTACTGACTGAGGTCTGAGGGAGAAGGGGAACTGATGACGACAAGCTGAGAGAGTTACTGACTGAGGGAGAAGGGGAACTGATGACGACAAGCTGAGAGAGTTACTGACTGAGGGAGAAGGGGGGAACTGATGACGACAAGCTGAGAGGGTTACTGACTGAGGTCTGAGGGAGAAGGGGAACTGATGACGACAAGCTGAGAGAGTTACTGACTGAGGACTGAGGGAGAAGAGGAACTGATGACGACAAGCTGAGAGGGTTACTGACTGAGGACTGAGGGAGAAGAGGAACTGATGACGACAAGCTGAGAGAGTTACTGACTGAGGACTGAGGGAGAAGAGGAACTGATGACGACAAGCTGAGAGGGTTACTGACTGAGGTCTGAGGGAGAAGGGGAAATGATGACGACAAGCTGAGAGAGTTACTGACTGAGGTCTGAGGGAGAAGAGGAACTGATGACGACAAGCTGAGAGAGTTACTGACTGAGGGAGAAGGGGAACTGATGACGACAAGCTGAGAGAGTTACTGACTGAGGGAGAAGGGGAACTGATGACGACAAGCTGAGAGGGTTACTGACTGAGGTCTGAGGGAGAAGAGGAACTGATGACGACAAGCTGAGAGGGTTACTGACTGAGGACTGAGGGAGAAGGGTAACTGATGACGACAAGCTGAGAGGGTTACTGACTGAGGGAGAAGGGTAACTGATGACGACAAGCTGAGAGGGTTACTGACTGAGGGAGAAGAGGAACTGATGACGACAAGCTGAGAGAGTTACTGACTGAGGACTGAGGGAGAAGGGTAACTGATGACGACAAGCTGAGAGAGTTACTGACTGAGGGAGAAGAGGAACTGATGACGACAAGCTGAGAGGGTTACTGACTGAGGACTGAGGGAGAAGGGGAACTGATGACGACAAGCTGAGAGGGTTACTGACTGAGGGAGAAGGGTAACTGATGACGACAAGCTGAGAGGGTTACTGACTGAGGGAGAAGAGGAACTGATGACGACAAGCTGAGAGGGTTACTGACTGAGGACTGAGGAGAAGGGGAACTGATGACGACAAGCTGAGAGAGTTACTGACTGAGGGAGAAGGGGAACTGATGACGACAAGCTGAGAGAGTTACTGACTGAGGGAGAAGGGGAACTGATGACGACAAGCTGAGAGAGTTACTGACTGAGGACTGAGGGAGAAGGGTAACTGATGACGACAAGCTGAGAGGGTTACTGACTGAGGGAGAAGGGGAACTGATGATGACAAGCTGAGAGAGTTACTGACTGAGGACTGAGGGAGAAGAGGAACTGATGACGACAAGCTGAGAGGGTTACTGACTGAGGACTGAGGGAGAAGAGGAACTGATGACGACAAGCTGAGAGAGTTACTGACTGAGGGAGAAGGGGAACTGATGATGACAAGCTGAGAGGGTTACTGACTGAGGGAGAAGGGGAACTGATGACGACAAGCTGAGAGAGTTACTGACTGAGGACTGAGGGAGAAGGGGAACTGATGACGACAAGCTGAGAGGGTTACTGACTGAGGTCTGAGGGAGAAGGGGAACTGATGACGACAAGCTGAGTGAGTTACTGACTGAGGGAGAAGGGGAACTGATGACGACAAGCTGAGAGGGTTACTGACTGAGGAAGAAGGGGAACTGATGACGACAAGCTGAGAGAGTTACTGACTGAGTTCTGAGGGAGAAGGGGAACTGATGACAACAAGCTGAGAGAGTTACTGACTGAGGGAGAAGGGGAACTGATGACGACAAGCTGAGAGAGTTACTGACTGAGGGAGAAGGGGAACTGATGACGACAAGCTGAGAGGGTTACTGACTGAGGTCTGAGGGAGAAGGGGAACTGATGACGACAAGCTGAGAGAGTTACTGACTGAGGACTGAGGGAGAAGAGGAACTGATGACGACAAGCTGAGAGAGTTACTGACTGAGGGAGAAGGGGAACTGATGACAACAAGCTGAGAGAGTTACTGACTGAGGACTGAGGGAGAAGGGGAACTGATGACGACAAGCTGAGAGAGTTACTGACTGAGGGAGAAGGGGAACTGATGACAACAAGCTGAGAGAGTTACTGACTGAGGACTGAGGGAGAAGGGGAACTGATGACGACAAGCTGAGAGAGTTACTGACTGAGGTCTGAGGGAGAAGGGGAACTGATGACAACAAGCTGAGAGAGTTACTGACTGAGGGAGAAGGGGAACTGATGACGACAAGCTGAGAGGGTTACTGACTGAGGGAGAAGGGGAACTGATGACGACAAGCTGAGAGAGTTACTGACTGAGGGAGAAGGGGAATTGATGACGACAAGCTGAGAGGGTTACTGACTGAGGTCTGAGGGAGAAGGGGAACTGATGACGACAAGCTGAGAGAGTTACTGACTGAGGGAGAAGGGGAACTGATGACGACAAGCTGAGAGAGTTACTGACTGAGGGAGAAGGGGAACTGATGACGACAAGCTGAGAGGGTTACTGACTGAGGTCTGAGGGAGAAGGGGAACTGATGACGACAAGCTGAGAGAGTTACTGACTGAGGACTGAGGGAGAAGAGGAACTGATGACGACAAGCTGAGAGGGTTACTGACTGAGGACTGAGGGAGAAGAGGAACTGATGACGACAAGCTGAGAGAGTTACTGACTGAGGACTGAGGGAGAAGAGGAACTGATGACGACAAGCTGAGAGGGTTACTGACTGAGGTCTGAGGGAGAAGGGGAACTGATGACGACAAGCTGAGAGAGTTACTGACTGAGGTCTGAGGGAGAAGAGGAACTGATGACGACAAGCTGAGAGAGTTACTGACTGAGGGAGAAGGGGAACTGATGACGACAAGCTGAGAGAGTTACTGACTGAGGGAGAAGGGGAACTGATGACGACAAGCTGAGAGGGTTACTGACTGAGGTCTGAGGGAGAAGAGGAACTGATGACGACAAGCTGAGAGGGTTACTGACTGAGGACTGAGGGAGAAGGGTAACTGATGACGACAAGCTGAGAGGGTTACTGACTGAGGGAGAAGGGTAACTGATGACGACAAGCTGAGAGGGTTACTGACTGAGGGAGAAGAGGAACTGATGACGACAAGCTGAGAGAGTTACTGACTGAGGACTGAGGGAGAAGGGTAACTGATGACGACAAGCTGAGAGAGTTACTGACTGAGGGAGAAGAGGAACTGATGACGACAAGCTGAGAGGGTTACTGACTGAGGACTGAGGGAGAAGGGGAACTGATGACGACAAGCTGAGAGAGTTACTGACTGAGGTCTGAGGGAGAAGGGTAACTGATGACGACAAGCTGAGAGGGTTACTGACTGAGGGAGAAGGGTAACTGATGACGACAAGCTGAGAGGGTTACTGACTGAGGGAGAAGAGGAACTGATGACGACAAGCTGAGAGGGTTACTGACTGAGGACTGAGGGAGAAGAGGAACTGATGACGACAAGCTGAGAGGGTTACTGACTGAGGACTGAGGGAGAAGGGGAACTGATGACGACAAGCTGAGAGAGTTACTGACTGAGGGAGAAGGGGAACTGATGACGACAAGCTGAGAGAGTTACTGACTGAGGACTGAGGGAGAAGGGTAACTGATGACGACAAGCTGAGAGGGTTACTGACTGAGGGAGAAGGGGAACTGATGATGACAAGCTGAGAGAGTTACTGACTGAGGACTGAGGGAGAAGAGGAACTGATGACGACAAGCTGAGAGGGTTACTGACTGAGGACTGAGGGAGAAGAGGAACTGATGACGACAAGCTGAGAGAGTTACTGACTGAGGGAGAAGGGGAACTGATGATGACAAGCTGAGAGGGTTACTGACTGAGGGAGAAGGGGAACTGATGACGACAAGCTGAGAGAGTTACTGACTGAGGACTGAGGGAGAAGGGGAACTGATGACGACAAGCTGAGAGGGTTACTGACTGAGGTCTGAGGGAGAAGGGGAACTGATGACGACAAGCTGAGTGAGTTACTGACTGAGGGAGAAGGGGAACTGATGACGACAAGCTGAGAGGGTTACTGACTGAGGAAGAAGGGGAACTGATGACGACAAGCTGAGAGAGTTACTGACTGAGTTCTGAGGGAGAAGGGGAACTGATGACGACAAGCTGAGAGAGTTACTGACTGAGGGAGAAGGGGAACTGATGATGACAAGCTGAGAGGGTTACTGACTGAGGTCTGAGGTTGAAAGGAAACATTGATGAGGACAAGCTGAGAGGGTTACTGACTGAGGTCTGAGGTTGAAAGGAAACATTGATGAGGAGAACAAACTACGAGAGTTACTGACTGACAGTTGAGGTTGAAGGGAAACATTGATTGAAGATGAAAAGCTGAGAGAGTTACTGACTGAGGTGAATGATTAAAGAGTCCTGCATCAACACATTAAGAAACCACACCACTAAGGTGAATGATGAACAGGAACTAGGAAGCGAGTATATTTATACAGGATGTACAGTATATGTCAACAAGTCACGAGACCACACACCAAACTATGCATTTCCTTTAGCCTATGCAAACCAATTTGCAGGCGAACCATACGAATGCTTTGGTGAAGTTAAACTGTGTTCTTGTCTCACAGCGTGAAACATAGAGCAACCTGTTAACATTCAGAAATGAGATTTAGCCTGCGGTCTGGCTAGCCAGAGGACCATACAGTATGTGTGTGCAGCCCAATAGCGGAAAATGTCAATACGTCATTGGAGCACTGCCGGTGTCCCAAATGACACCCTATTCCCTAAATATAGTGTGCTACGTTTGACCAGGATCCATAATTCCCTTTTTAAAATTAGTGCACTATATAGGAAATAGTGTGTCATTTGGGTCTCAAACACTCTTTTCTGAGGCTAGCAGTGGGGGATTGGAAAAGAGAAGGGGGGAATACCTGGTCAGTTGTCCAACTGAATGCGTTAATCTGAAATGTGTCTTCCGCATTTAACCCAACCCCTCTGAATTAGAGATTAATCGGAGGACGGGTATAGATAGTAAAATCATTTAAGGTTTAGAGGTAAATGGGGTAGAAGGTAAAATGTACTTTTTAAGTGTCACTCCTTGGTCTTAGTATTTTGTGTTTTCTTTATTTATTTGGTCAGGCCAGGGTGTGACATGGGTTTATTTTGTGGTGTGTTTTTGTATTGGGGTTTTAGTAGGTATTGGGATTGTGGTTGAGTAGGGTTGTCTAGCATAGTCTATGGTCTATTGGTCAAATCACTACTGTGGTAGTGTTGTGTCAGAAGAGATGTGTTGTAGATCAGACATTTGATTGATCTGAACTGCCTGTTTATAGGACATCTAAAGCTCGTCTGATTACCTCATTCTAGTCTAACATTAGGTATCTAGATCAGTTTAACTGGATCCCCTCAGAGAATTATTGGGTATAGTTGGTCCACTTAGCTAGCGTTAATATTTTCTTGCCATTGAGACTGAAACCTGATTTAAATTTTTTTTTTTTTAATGATTTAATGCATCAAATATGAAGACAAAGTTAGGAACTGACATTCTGTACTTGTCAACATTGTTTGAAGAAGTGTTTAATGTACATTCTCAACCGTACATTTTCGGTAAGTAGCTGTCATACAGTTACGTTTGGTACTATGTATTATTCAACATTTACGACGTAAATAGCTTTGTGTTACAGACCTCACCAACCAATTAAAATGTGTGATACCGTGACACTGTTGAACAGAGAAAGTTCTTCAAAAAGTGACCTACTGTAATGTAGGTTTAGTTTTCTAGCAAATTTCTATCACAGTTTACAAGGAGAGAATCATGTGTGATCCGTCTCTGTAGTGCTGGGTCGCTGACCCTCTCCTCTCCATCTTTACGCCTCTCCAGACCACTGGTTTCCAAGCATCCACAGCCATGCCTGGTAGAGAGATGGAGATAAGTGCATGTGATGCTTACCCACATCAAAGCGGTGGAAGAGTGTCTTAGCGAGCAGAGGCAGTGGAGCTCGAAACGCAGCTTTGATCATTCTCAGCTTTCTGAACATTAAAATATTGGATAAATAATTGATTAAAACCAGAGCTCTGTATCCCAATTTATTCCAACCTTGACACTCGTCTTGTCTTTCGCTTTATATCAATAAGTGTGTGGGTACAACTCTGAGAGGAACATGGATGAATTGTGCCTCTCCATTCAGAGTCTTTAAATAATACATAAAACATCACCAACTGACATCACTTACAGTCTGTAGATATAATATGAACAACAATAATATTGTTCAAGGTCACATACACTATCCCCATTGTTGATACTGTATGGTTATAACCCTCGTTCTCCCGTGACGATATGGTTATAACCCTTGTTCTCCCGTGATGATATGGTTATAACCCTCCTTCTCCCGTGATGATATGGTTAATAACCCTCATTCTCCCGTGATGATATGGTTATAACCCTCGTTCTCCCATGACGATATGGTTATAACCCTCGTTCTCCCATGACGATATGGGTATAACCCCCGTTCTCCCATGACGATATGGGTATAACCCCCGTTCTCCCATGATGATATGGTTATAACCCTCATTCTCCAGTGATGATATGGTTATAACCCTCATTCTCCCGTGATGATATGGTTATAACCCTCATTCTCCAGTGATGATATGGTTATAACCCTCATTCTCCAGTGATGATATGGTTATAAACAAATTGATGGTCACACCAGATACTGACTGGTATTCTGATCCTCTCCCATATTTTTTTTTCAAGGTATCTGTGACCAACAGATGCATATCCAGTCATGACTGTATTCCCAGTCATGTGAACTTCATAGATTACGGCCTAATATAATTACTTAAATTGTCTGATTTCCTTCATTTGCACACACTGTATATATACATACTTTTCTTTCCTACTGCATTATTGACTGTATGTTTGTTTTACTCCATGTGTAACTCTGCGTTGTTGTATGTGTCGAACTGCTTTGCTTTATCTTGGCCAGGTTGCAGTTGTAAATGAGAACTTGTTCTCAACTGGCCTACCTGGTTAAATAAAGGTGAAATAAATCAAATTAAAAAAAGATTTGAGCTGTAAAATCTTCAAAATTATATATATATATATATATATTTTTTAAATTCAGTATAGATTTCATGTCATTTTATATTTACCCGACAACCCAAGGTGAGTACAACAATGGTTTTGTTTACTGTGCACATGTTACTTAGTAACAATTTCAAGTGAAATGTATCGATCACTGTGGCTTTTTAGAGTCAATATTCTAACTGTAAAATTATATATTCCCACTACATGTGAAGAAAGCCTTCATGGTTACATTATTACTGATAGAGGCAGTTTAGACCCCAAAACAGACACTGACTTTTGCCGAAAACTTCCTTCTCAGACTGTTAGCTAACGTTTCCAGCTAGCACAAAACAAATGTAATGTGTTAACATTAGCGAACATTAGCTAACTATTTCCCTCATCAAACTCATCGCCTGTTTTATTTTCTTTCCAGCCTTGTGTCTTCGTGTCTTTCTTTACAGAAAGTATATCTATCTACCTGTATAGATGAAAATGGTAAATTGCTAACGTAATAATATCTGTTTTTCCTAAAGTGTGTTTTGGCAATCCTTGCAACCTAATGTGTGGTGTTTGTCTGGCAATTTGTTTGCGGTGCCACAGAGTACTGTACTGTGGTTGTTTCACCAGCCAATCCTACATCTGTCTGTGGTTGTTTCACAAGCCAACCCTACATCTTGTCTGTGGTTGTTTCACCAGCCAACCCTACCTATCTGTTGTTATCTGTCGTTGCAGAGGTCACAGGAGTCAGAGAAGCCTTTGCATGTTTACTATGAGTGAGAAACATCGACAGGGGACGCCCACAGTCCCCTGGGCACTGCGTTTATTATGTAACTTTCCCAAGCATCTGTACAGTACAGGACCATGTCAAAGGGGATCACAAGCCTGGCAGGGCTGAAGGATAAAGGTTTGAATATTTTGAAGGCTGAAGAGTTCACAGTGTAGTAAATGAGATCTGTGTACTGTCTGTCTAGGGCAGTAAGTGAAGATCTGTGTACTGTCTGTCTAGGGCAGTAAGTGAAGATCTGTGTACTGTCTGTCTAGGGCAGTAAGTGAAGATCTGTGTACTGTCTGTATAGGGCAGTAAGTGAAGATCTGTGTACTGTCTGTCTAGGGCAGTAAGTGAAGATCTGTGTACTGTCTGTCTAGGGCAGTAAGTGAAGATCTGTGTACTGTCTGTCTAGGGCAGTAAGTGAAGATCTGTGTACTGTCTGTCTAGGGCAGTAAGTGAAGATCTGTGTACTGTCTGTCTAGGGCAGTAAGTGAAGATCTGTGTACTGTCTGTCTAGGGCAGTAAGTGAAGATCTGTGTACTGTCTGTCTAGGGCAGTAAGTGAATATCTGTGTACTGTCTGTCTAGGGCAGTAAGTGAAGATCTGTGTACTGTCTGTCTAGGGCAGTAAGTGAAGATCTGTGTACTGTCTGTCTAGGGCAGTAAGTGAAGATCTGTGTACTGTCTGTCTAGGGCAGTAAGTGAAGATCTGTGTACTGTCTGTCTAGGGCAGTAAGTGAATATCTGTGTACTGTCTGTCTAGGGCAGTAAGTGAAGATCTGTGTACTGTCTGTCTAGGGCAGTAAGTGAAGATCTGTGTACTGTCTGTCTAGGGCAGTAAGTGAAGATCTGTGTACTGTCTGTCTAGGGCAGTAAGTGAAGGTCTGTGTACTGTCTGTCTAGGGCAGTACGTGAAGATCTGTGTACTGTCTGTCTTGGGCAGTAAGTGAAGATCTGTGTACTGTCTGTCTAGGGCAGTAGGTGAAACACTGTGAATTGTCTGTCTAGGGCAGTGAATTAAGATCTGAATATTTTGTTTTCTACTGAAAATGGAGTAGATTGGGAGAACGATATGAAATGTAGTGTATGATGCGATAAATTAAGTGTTAAGACATTGACTCCGGGGCCCTTGTACTCTTAATAGTTTAACACTAATGAGATCTGGGTGCTCCCTCCCTCCCTCCAGTCACTGCAGTCAGGCTGCTCACTTCACAGTTTATTTAACAGTGTAAATAACTTTAAAGATGTGAAGACAGAAGCAGAGAGAGCTCATCTTGGCTGAGCTGCCAAAGCAATCCCATTCGTTTTCGTTTCCTATTACTTCAGTCGTGACCGGAGGATCTCTTTGGTGAGTAGCGAGTGGTGAGAACGGTTATAGTCAACTGCTGTTCAACTGTGTGAATTCTTTGAATTGACGGTCGAGACCGAGCTGTGTCATGACAACTCAGTACTCCAGTGTCAATGTGGGGCCGTGGACTTGTGCAACCGATAAGACGGGTTTGGGCTGCCTGTGTTTATTAACGCAGGGTAGGAGACGGCTCTCTCACAACTCAGTCGGCACTGTCAGTGTCAGTGTTTCGTAGCTGCAGGCCTACTCCCGTCAGCTGACATTACTGTATGAACCTGACATGGCTCAAGTGTACATTCCTTTACCATAACTTACATTTCTTGTGAACTTGAGATTGTAGGCGATCAGTCCGTTTTACATTTTCTACTAAAATGAAAATAAAATCGTATAACAAACTTTTCACCGTTTCAACTTATGCTACTTTATTTGGGTTTTGTTCTTTTGCTTAACAACCTATAGCTAGTTATTCACACTCAAATAAGGGAAGATCTCTTTACACGACAAGGGTTGAGAGGTGTGAATTCTGTCAGTTTGAGATATGCCACCCTGGCCTGAGTGCATAATGGGGTTGTAGTTTACTTTCATGTAGCAATATATAACATTTTGGGTGATCCGACCAAATTCACATATAAATACTCACCTATGTGAGTTATAGATCTGTCATTCTCATCGAAAGCAAGTCTAAAAAACAATAGATCTGTTCTATGTGCTCTATTTCTATGCTTCCAGTTCTTAAGTTTAGCTTTTGTGTCTTTGGGTTTTGAACACCAGCATCAAACAGCTGTTCATACTATATTTTTAGTTATGAGAAATATATTTCACAGCGCTTTAGATGGTACAATGATTTTCTACACTTTACTAGCTTTTTTGGTAACATAAACTCAATCGACGATTAGAGATTTAGCAACCAGGAAATGGCAGAGATTTAGCATTACGTGGTGAGTGTTTCCCCTTAACAATCCCTTTCTCTCAAAGCAGCAAGCCGTCCAGTAGGAGAGAGAGAGAGAGAGAGAGAGAGAGAGAGAGAGAGAGAGAGAGAGAGAGAATAATGCAGGCAGATTTAGGCCCATACCCGCTAATTATCAAAATCCAGAAAAGAGACGTTCAATTCTACAACCATCTAAAAGGAAGGGATTCCCAAATCTTCCATAACAAAGCCATCACCTACAGAACAATGAACCTGGAGAAGAGCACCCTAAGCAAGCTGGTCTTGGGGCTCTGTTCACAAACACAAACAGACCCCACAGAGCCCCAGGACAGCAACACAATTAGGCCCAACCAAATCATGAGAAAACAAAACGATAATTACTTGACACATTGGAAATAATTTCCCCAAAAAACAGAGCAAACGAGAATGCGATTTGGCCCTAAACAGAGAGTAAACAGTGGCAGAATACCTGACTACTGTGACTGACTCAAAGCTTTGACTATGTACAGACTCAGTGAGCATAGCCTTGCTATTGAGAAAGGCAGCCTAAGGCAGACCTGGCTCTCAAGAGAAGACAGGCTATGTGCACACTGCCTACAAAATGAGGTGGAAACTAAGCTTCACTTCCTAACCTCCTGCCAAATGTATGAACATATTAGAGACACATATTTCCCACAGATTACACAGACCCACAAAGAATTTGAAAACAAATCCAATTTTGATCAACTCCCATATCCATTGGTTGAATTACCACAGTGTGCCATCACAAGACTTGAGCAAGACTTGTGACGTGTTGCCACAAGAAAAGGGCAACCAGTGAAGAACACACACCATTGGAAATACAACCTAGTATATTTATGTTCAAAAATATATATTCCCATTTCTACTTAAACTATTTGCACATCATTACAACACATAATACGAATATTTGAAATGGCTTTATTTTTTTGGAACTTCTGTGAGTGTAATGTTTACTGTTACATTTGTATAGTTTATTTCACTTTTGTTAATTATCTATTTCACTTGCTTTGGCAATGTTATCATACATTTCCCATGCTAATAAAGCTCCCTTAAATTGAGTTGAAATGTAATATAATATAATTGAAATGTAATTTAATTGAAATAAATTGAATTGAAATTGAATTGCGATGCAACATATTGATTGTCCTCAGTACCAGCGGCTAGCCCTTCCTGATTTCATTAGGCTGCCTGGTGTTAATTACTCCACACTCTAACCTTTCCCTGTTTCATTTGGACCGACAAAATTGGCTGAATTCAAGAAGAGGGCTATGTCCCAAATGGCACCATAATTTAATATAGTGCACTACTTTTGACCAGAGTCTTGTCAAAAGTGGTCCACTATATAGGGAATAGGGTGCCATTTTGAACGCACTCGAGGTGAGAATAAAAGGCAGAATAGCTTGACGTGTTTGTTGGATCCCTGAGCCGCCTCCCAAGCGGCGTCATAATTAAAAAAATTCATCAATGTTCTTCTTTGCTCATCAAATTATGCTGGAGAAGGAGGCTAAGAGGTCATTGTTTTGGGAGGGAGGACTCATTTATGACATCATCTCACTGGTCTGATCTGGTTAGTTGTCTGGGGAGTTACATCAGTCAAGTGGTTTTCATGTGTTTTATTTAAACACACGATTGGCTTTTTTACCAATTTGATCATCTTTATTTATTCATTTACTGTCTATTCTTTTCTTGGGACTTAACGCCGTGATTTCAGAGTCTGTCTCAAAGGGCACTTCAACTCCTAAGAACTTATAAAGGAAGGGTTAAATGCAGGAATACATACATGTAGGCTTAAATGTAGGAATAATCATATGATGCTTATATGATCTGGTATATACGTTTGTATTGTTAGCTAAAAGAGAAAAATATACATAACATCTAATGCTAACTTCAAAGATGACACAATAAAATATGCTTTAGAAGATCACGATCACGATGATGACGATGGCGACAATGTCCTTTAATCCTTAAAATATATATTGAACCAAAAAAAATATAAACACCACATGTAAAGTGTTGGTTCCCATGTTTCATGAGCTGAAATAACAGATCCTAGAACTGTTTCATACGCACAGAAAAAGCTAATTTCTCTCAAATATGTTGCACACAAATTTGTTTACATCCCTGTTAGTGAGCATTTCTCCTTTTCCCACGTAATCCATCCACCTGACAGATGTGGCATATCAAGAAGCTGATTAAACAGCATGATCATTACACAGGTGCACCTTGTGCTGGGTGACAATGAAAGGCCACTCTAAAAATGGGCAGTTTTGTAATACAACACAATATTACAGATTTCTCAAATTTGAGGGAGTGTGCAATTGGCATGCTGACTGCAGGAATATCCACCAGAGCTGTTGCCAGAGAATTTATACAATTGAATGTTCATTTCTCTGACATAAGCCAAAGCCATTGTCCAAACCAGCCTCACAGTCGCAGACCATCTTTAATCACGCCAACCCAGGACCTCCACATCCGGCTTCTTCACCTGCGGGATTGTCTTAGACCAGCCACCCAGACAGCTGATGAAACTGAGTATTTCTGTCTGTAATAAAGCGCGTTTGTGAGGTTAAATTAATTCTGATTGGCTGGGCCTGGCTCCCTAATGGATGGGCCAATGGCTGCACCCTTGCCCAGTCATGTATTTGTATATGTATTTATTATGGATCCTCATTAGTTCCTGCCAACGCAGCAGCTACTCTTCCTGGGGTCCAGCAAAAACGAAGGCATTTACACCATTTTTAAAAACATTACAATACATTCATAACATATTTCACAACATATGAAGCGTGTACCCTCAGGACCCTACTCTACTACAACATATCTACAGTACTAAATTCATGTGTACATGTGTGTTTAATGTGTACGCTATCGTGTGTGCGCATGCATGTGTCCGTACCTGTGTGTCTCTTCACAGTCCCCACTGTTCAGGTGTATTTTGATCTGTTTTCTAAATGTAATTCTACTGCTTTCATCAGTTACTTGATGTGTAGTAGAGTTCCATGTAGTCATGGCTCTATGTAGTACTGTGGAATAGAGTTCCATGTAGTCATGGCTCTATGTAGTACTGTGGAATAGAGTTCCATGTAGTCATGGCTCTATGTAGTACTGTGGAATAGAGTTCCATGTAGTCATGGCTCTATGTAGTAACTGTGGAATAGAGTTCCATGTAGTCATGGCTCTATGTAGTACTGTGGAATAGAGTTCCATGTAGTCATGGCTCTATGTAGTACTGTGGAATAGAGTTCCATGTAGTCATGGCTCTATGTAGTACTGTGGAATAGAGTTCCATGTAGTCATGGCTCTATGTAGTAACTGTGGAATAGAGTTCCATGTAGTCATGGCTCTATGTAGTAACTGTGGAATAGAGTTCCATGTAGTCATGGCTCTATGTAGTACTGTGGAATAGAGTTCCATGTAGTCATGGCTCTATGTAGTACTGTGGAATAGAGTTCCATGTAGCCATGACTCTATGTAGTACTGTGGAATAGAGTTCCATGTAGTCATGGCTCTATGTAGTAACTGTGGAATAGAGTTCCATGTAGTCATGGCTCTATGTAGTACTGTGGAATAGAGTTCCATGTAGTCATGGCTCTATGTAGTACTGTGGAATAGAGTTCCATGTAGCCATGACTCTATGTAGTACTGTGGAATAGAGTTCCATGCTCTATGTAGTACTGTGGAATAGAGTTCCATGTAGTCATGGCTCTATGTAGTACTGTGGAATAGAGTTCCATGTAGTCATGGCTCTATGTAGTACTGTGGAATAGAGTTCCATGTAGTCATGGCTCTATGTAGTACTGTGGAATAGAGTTCCATGTAGTCATGGCTCTATGTAGTAACTGTGGAATAGAGTTCCATGTAGTCATGGATCTATGTAGTACTGTGGAATAGAGTTCCATGTAGTCATGACTCTATGTAGTACTGTGGAATAGAGTTCCATGCTCTATGTAGTACTGTGGAATAGAGTTCCATGTAGTCATGGCTCTATGTAGTACTGTGGAATAGAGTTCCATGTAGTCATGGCTCTATGTAGTACTGTGGAATAGAGTTCAATGTAGTCATGGCTCTATGTAGTACTGTGGAATAGAGTTCCATGTAGTCATGGCTCTATGTAGTACTGTGGAATAGAGTTCCATGTAGTCATGGCTCTATGTAGTACTGTGGAATAGAGTTCCATGTAGTCATGACTCTATGTAGTACTGTGGAATAGAGTTCCATGCTCTATGTAGTACTGTGGAATAGAGTTCCAGGTAGTCATGGCTCTATGTAGTACTGTGGAATAGAGTTCCATGTAGTCATGGCTCTATGTAGTACTGTGGAATAGAGTTCCATGTAGTCATGGCTCTATGTAGTACTGTGGAATAGAGTTCCATGTAGTCATGGCTCTATGTAGTACTGTGGAATAGAGTTCCATGTAGTCATGGCTCTATGTAGTACTGTGCGCCTCCCATAGTCTTTTCAGCTCGGTGCATTCAATATGTCAGTACCTCTCACATATACAAGTAGTGATGAAGTCGATCTCTCCTCCACTTTGAGCAAGGAGAGACTGACATACATATTATTAATGTTAGCTCTTTGTGTACATCCAAGGGCCAGCCGTGATGCCCTGTTCTGAGACAGTTGCAGTTTTCTGAAGTCCCTCTTTGTATCACCTGACCACACGACTGAACAGTAGTCAAGGTGCGCCAAAACTAGGACCAGTAGGACTTGCCTTGTTGATTTTGTTGTTAAGAGCATCGCTTTATTATGGACAGATGTCTTCCAATCTTAGCTACTGTTGTACCAATATGTTTTGACCACGACAGTTTACAATCCATTGTTACTCCAAGCAGTTTTGTCACCTCAAATGTCAAACCAAATCAAACTTTATTTGTCACATGCGCCGAATACAACAAGTGTAGACTTTACCGTGAAATGCTGTACTTACAAGCCCTTAACCAACAGTGCAGTTCAAGAAGAGTTAAGAAAATATTTACCAAATAAACTAAAGTAAAAACATGTTAAATAATAAAAAGTAACACAATAACATAACAATAACAAGGCTATATACAGGGGGTACCGGTACCGAATCAGTGTGGAGGCTATATACAGGGGGTACCGGTACCGAATCAGTGTGGAGGCTATATACAGGGGGTACCGGTACCGAATCAGTGTGGAGGCTATATACAGGGGGTACCGGTACCGAATCAGTGTGGAGGCTATATACAGGGGGTACCGGTACAGAGTCAATGTGGAGGCTATATACAGTGGGTACCGGTACCGAATCAGTGTGGAGGCTATATACATGGGGTACCGGTACCGAGTCAGTGTGGAGGCTATATACAGGGGTACCGGTACAGAGTCAATGTGGAGGCTATATACAGGGGTACCGGTACCGAATCAGTGTGGAGGCTATATACATGGGGTACCGGTACCGAATCAGTGTGGAGGCTATATACAGGGTGTTACGGTACAGAGTCAATGTGGAGGCTATATACAGGGGGTACCGGTACAGAGTCAATGTGGAGAATATATACAGGGTGTTACGGTACAGAGTCAATGTGGAGGCTATATACAGGGTGTTACGGTACAGAGTCAATGTGGAGACTATATACAGGGGGTACCGGAACCGAATCAGTGTGGAGGCTATATACAGGGGGTACCGGAACCGAATCAGTATGGAGGCTATATACAGGGGGTACCGGTACCGAATCAGTGTGGAGGCTATATACAGGGGGTACCGGTACCGAATCAGTGTGGAGGCTATATACAGGGGGTACTGGTACCGAATCAGTGTGCGGGGGTACAGGTTAGTTGAGGTAATCTTTACATTTAGGTATTGGTGAAGTGACTATGGATAATAAACAGCAAGTAGTAGCAGTGTACAAAACAATAGTCCGGTGACCATATGGTTAGTTGTTCAGCTTATGGCTTGAGGGTAGAAGCTGTTAAAGAGCCTTTAAGCCCTAGTCTTGGCGCTCCGGTACCGCTACTGCTGCGGTAGCAGAGAAAACAGTCTATGACTTGGGTGACTGGAGACTCTGACAATTTTATGGGCTTTCCTCTGACACAGTCTATTATATAGGTCCTTGATGGCAGGAAGCTTACGCACTACCCTCTGTAGCGCCTTACGGTCAGATGACGAGCAGTTGCCAAACCAGGGTGGTGTTGCAACTTGTCAAGATGCTCTCGATGGTGCAGCTGTAGAACTTTTTGAGGATCTGGGGAGCCATGACAAATCTTTTCAGTCTCCGGAGGGGGAATAGGCCATCTTCACAACTGTCTTGGTGTGTTCGGACTATGATAGTTTGTTGGTGTTGTGGACACAAATGAACATAAAACTCTCGACCCGCTCCACTAGTGCCCTGTCGATTTTAATGGGGAATTGTCCGGCCCGCCTTTTCCTGTTGTCCACGATCAGCTCCTTTGTCTTTCTCACATTGAGGGAGAGGTTGTTGTCCTGGCACCACACTGCTAGTTCTCTGACCTCCTCCCGATAGGCTGTCTCATCATTGTTGGTGATCAGGCCTACCACTGTTATGTCATCAGCAAACTTAATGATGGTGTTGGAGCGGTGTTTGGCCATGCAGTCGTGGGTGAACAAGGAGTACAGGAGGGGACTAAGTACACACCCTGAGGAGCCCCAGTGTTGAGGATCAGCGTGACAGACGTGTTGTTGCCTTCCCTTACCACCTGGGGGCGGCCATTCAGGAAGTCCAGGGTCCAGTTTCAGAGGGAGGTGTTTACTCCCAGGGTCCTTAGCCTAGTGATAAGCTTTATGGGCACTATGGTGTGGAACGCTGAGCTGTATTCAATGAACAGCATTCTCACATAGGTGTTCCATTTGTCCAGGCGGGAAAGGACAGTATGGAGTGCGATTGAGATTGGGTCATCTGTTGATCTGTTCGGGCGGTATGCAAATTGTAGTGGGTCTAGGGTATCTGGGAGGATAATGTTTATGAGAGCCATGACCAGCCTTTCAAAGCACTTCATGGCTACAGATGTGAGTGCTACGGAGCCGTAATCATTTAGGCAGGTTACCTTTGCTTCCTTGGGCACAGGGACTATGGTGGTCTGCTTGAAACATGTAGGTATTACAAACTCGGTCAGGGAGGTTGAAAATATCAGTGAAGACACTTGCCAGCTGGTCCACGCCTGCTTTGAGTACACGACCTGGTAATCCATCTGGCCCCACGGCTTTGCGAATGTTGACCTGTTTAACTTTTTATGATTGCAGGGGCAGTATTGAGTAGCTTGGATGAAAATGTGCCCATTGTAAACAGCCAGCTCCTCAGTCTCAGTTGCTAATATATGCATAATATTATTAGTATTGGATAGAAAACACTCTAAAGTTTCCAAAACTGTCAAAATATTGTCTGTGACTATAACAGAACTGATATTGCAGGCGATACCCTGAGGAAAATCAAAACAGTAAGTGGCTTCTATTTTGAAAACTCCATGTTCCATAGCCCCTCTTTGCTGGATTTAAAGGGATATGAACCAGATCCCTTTTCCTATCGCTTCCTCAAGGTGTCAACAGTCTTCAGACATAGTTTCAGGCTTTTATTTTGAAAAATGAGCCAGAACAATAACATTGCGTCAAGTGGTCACATGAGTTTTGATCGCGCAACAGAATTTGGACAGCCATTGTTTTCCCCTCTCCTACTGTGAAAGACATTTGCGGTTGATATATTATCGATTATATATTTTAAAAACAACCTGAGGATTGATTATAAAAAACGTTTGACATGTTTCTGTGGACATTATGGAAACTATTTGCAATTTTCTTCTGCGTTGTCGTGACCGCTCTTTCCTGTGGATTTCTGAACATAACGCGACAAACAAACGGCGGTATTTTGGATCTAAAAATAATCTTTATGGAACAAAAGGAACATTTGTTGTGTAACCGGGAGTCTCGTGAGTGAAAACATCCGAAGATCATCAAAGGTAAACGATTAATTTGATTGCTTTTCTGATTTTCGTGACCGAGCTACCTGATGCTAAGTGTACTTAATGTTTTATCGTGCGATCGATAAACTTACACAAACGCTTGGATTGCTTTCGCTGTAAAGCATAATTTCAAAATCTGACACAACAGGTGGATTAACAAAAGGTTAAAGCTGTGTTTTCCTATATTGCACTTGTGATTTCATGAATATAAAAATGTATAGTAATATTTATTGTATGTAGTGCTATGCTATTCAAAGGTTGTTGATTACACTTATCCCGATATCGGGATTGCAGCCACAACAAGTTAAAGGTCTTGCTCACATCGGCTACCGAGAGCATTATCACACAGTCATCCAGAACAGCTGCTCCTCTCGTGCATGCTTCAGTGTTGCTTGCCTTGAAGCGAGCATAAAAGTCATTTATCTCGTCTGGTAGGCTCGCGTCACTGGCCAGCTCGCGTCTGGGTTTCCCTTTGTGGTACGTAATTGTTGCCATCCTGCCACATCTGACAAGCGTCAGAGCGGGTGTAGTAAGATTCAATCTTAATCCTGTATTGACACTTCGCTTGTTTAATGGTTCGTCTGAGGGCATAATGGGATTTCTGATAAGCGTCCGGATTAGTGTTCCGCTCCTTGAAAGCAGCATCTCTAGCCTTTAGCTTGTATCGGATGTTACCTGTAATCCATGGCTTCTGGTTGGGGTATGTACGTGCGGTCACTGTGGGGAAAGACGTCGTCGATGCACTTATTGATGAAGCTGATGACTGAGGTGGTATACTCCTCAATGCCATTGGATGAATCCCGGAATATATTCCAGTCTGTGCTAGCAAAACAGTCCTGTAGCGTAGCATCCGCGTCATCTGACCACATCCATATTGAGCGAGTCACTGGTACTTCCTGCTTTAGCTTTTGCTTGTATGCAGGAATCAGAAGGATAGAAGTATTGAGAAACTATTGAGAAAGCCTTGCTATTGAGAAAGGCCGCCGTAGGCAGACATGGATCTCAACAGAAGACAGGCTATGTGCACACTACCCACAAAATGAGGTGGAAACTGAGCTGCACTTCCTAATCACTTCCTAATTCACAAAGACCTCGCAAACAAACCCGATTTTGATAAACTCCCATATCTACTGGGTGAAATACCACAGTGTGCATAACAGCAGCAAGATTTGTGACCTGTTGCCACAAGAAAAGGGCAACCAGTGAAGAACAAACACCATTGTAAATACAACCCATGTTTATGCTTATTTATTTTCCCTTTTGTACTTCAACCATTTGCACATCGTTACAACACTGCATATATATATAATATGACATTTGTGATGCATTTATTCATTTAGAACTTCTGTATGTGTAATGTTTACTGTAAATTTGTATTGTTTATTTTACTTTGTATATTATCTACCTCACTTGCTTTGGCAATGTTAACATTGCCCCTTGAATTTAATTGAATTTAATTGAATTATGGTCAGATTTGCCAAATGGAGGGCGGGGGAGAGCTTTGTATTTATCTCTGTGTGTGATTTAAGTTTTCCTGTATTAAAGTGCCCGACCACTAGGAGCGCCGCGACTGGATGAGCATTTTCTTGTTTGCTTATGGCCTTATAGAGTTGGTTGAGTGCGGTTTTAGTGCCAGCATCGGTCTGTGGTGGTAAATAGACAGCTATGAATAATATAGATGAGAACTCTCTTGGTACATAGTGTGGTCAACAGCTTATTAACAGCTTATCATAAGGTACTCTACCTCAGGTGAGTAATACCTCAACACGTCTTTAATATTAGGGTGGTGGGTAGCCTTGTGGTTAGAGTGTTAGGCCTGTAACCAGAAGGTTGCTGCACAAGGCAGTTGACACACTGTTCCCCAATGACATTGCGAATCAGCTGTTATTGACAAAAGACCCACACCCCCACCCCTCGTCTTAACAGCTTCTTCTCTGTTCTGCCGGTGAAAAATCCCACCAGCTCTTTATTATCCACGCCGTCGTTCAGCCGCGACTCTGTGAAACATTAAAGATATTACAGTTTTTAATGTCACGTTGGTAGGATAATTGTAATCGTAGGTCATCAATTTTATTTTCCAATGATTGAGGGTTAGCAAGTAGAACGGATGGCAGTGGGAGTTTACTCGCTCGCCCGATCTGCTTCCTCTTTTCCTCCGTCTTTTTCTTCACGCAAATGACGGGAATTTGGGCCTTCTCGTCGAACTCGTTAAAGCAAAAAGCTTCTTCCAGTCGGTGGTGAGTAATACCACTTCTGATGTCCAGTAGTTATTTTCGGTCATAAGAGACGGTAGCAGCAACATTATGTACAAAATAACTTTAAAAAAAAACCCTACATAATAGCACAGTTGTAAAAGGTCAGCCATCCTGTTCGGTGCCATCATATTCATTACAAGATTTACTTGAGGTTTAGAGTTTAGTGAATGATTTGTCCCAAATATAATGCTTTTAGTTTTAGAAATATTTTAGACTAACTTATTCCTTGTCACCCACTCTGAAACTAACTGCAGCTCTTTGTTAAGTATTACAGTCATTTCAGTCGCTATAGACACACAGGCATGCATAGACACACAGGCTTTACTAAGAGCCAGTGGTATGTTGTTAGTAAAGATTGAAAAAAGTAAGGTGCCTAGACAGCTGCCCTGGGGAATTACTGATTCTACCTGGATTATGTTGGAGATGCCATATATATTGCTCCAGCAGCAGACTATAATGTCAAAAGCCGCACTGAAGTCTAACAAAACAGCTCCCACAATATTTGTATCATCAATTACTCTCAGCCAATCATCAGTCATTTGCGTAAGTGCGGTGCTTATTGAATGTCCTTCCTTATAATCGTGCTGAAAATCTGTTGTCATTTGTTTACTGTAAAATAGCATTTTTTCCCAAAAGTTTACTAAGGGTTGGTAACAGGCTGATTGTTCGGCTGTTTGAGACAGTAAAGGGGGCTGTACTATTCTTGGGTAGCTGGATTGACTTTAGCTTCCCTCCAGGCCTGAGGGCACACACTTTCTAGTAGGCTTAAATGTAAGATGTGGCAAATAGGAGTGGGAATATTGTCCTCTATTATCCTCAGTAATTTTCCATCCAAGTTGTCAGACCCCGGTGGCTTGTCATTGTTGATAAACAATACTTTTTTCACCTCTTTCACACTCACAGAGTTCAAAATTAGAATGCTTGTCTTTTAATATGTTGCCAATAGGTTGTGCTGACAGACTTATTTGCCATACCTTTTGCCTCATCCCTCTCAACCACACCATTTTTCAATTACTCATCAATCCAAGGGTATTTAACAGTTTTTACGGTCATTTTCTTAATGCAATAAGGCGCATGCTTATTAACAACTGAAATAAGCAATTTCATAAATGTGTCAAGTGCAGTGTCTGGTTGCTCCTCATTACACACCACAGACCAGCAAATATTATTTACATCAACAACATAGGAATCAGTACAAAACTTCTTGTATGACCTCATATACACTATATTAGGCCCAGCCTTTGGAACTCTGGTTTTCCTAGAAATGGCTACTATATTGTGATCACTAGATCCGAAGGATCTGGATTCTGCTTTCAAACAAATTTCTTCAGCATTAGCAAAGACGTGCTCAATACATGTTGATGATTTCATCCCTGTACTGTTTGTAACACCCTGGTAGGTTGATCCATAACCTGAACCAGATTGGAGCCACTAGTTACAGTTTTCTCTTGAGTGGGCAACTTGATGAAAGCCAGTCAATATTTAAATCACCCAGAAAATATACTTCTCTATTGATATCACATACATTATCAAGAAATTTACACATTATCCAGATACTGACGGTTAGCCCTTTGTGGTCTATATCAGCTTCCCACAAGAATGGGTGAGGCAGATGAACCTTTACCCATGTTACTTCAATGGCAGGTAGCGTGGTGGTTAGAGTGTTGGGCCAGTAACTGAAAGGTTGCTGGATTGAATCCCTGAGCTGACAAGGTAAAAATATGTCATTCTGCCCCTGAATGAGGCAGTTAACACTCTGTTCCCCGGTAGGCTGTCCTTGAAAATAAGTATTTGTTCTTAACTGACTTGCCTAGTTAAATAAATAATAATATTTAACATGAGGTCAATAGACTAGGGCCTAATGAATTTATTTTAGTAGACTGATTTCCTTATATGAACTGTAAATCTGTTGCATGTTTATATTGTTGTTCAATATATATTACTCTACCACCATTTTAACACTATATACAAAAAGCAGAGATATTACACGTTTTAAAACTCCCACATACATAAAGCTGAATATTTCATATTTTACCTTTATTTAATTAACTAAGAACATGTTGTACTTATTTCAGTGACAGCCTAGGAACAGTGGGTTAACTGCCTTGTTCAGGGGAACAGTGGGTTAACTGCCTTGTTCAGGGGAACAGTGGGTTAACTGTCTTGTTCAGGGGAACAGTGGGTTAACTGCCTTGTTTAGGGGAACAGTGGGGTAACTGCCTTGTTCAGGGAACAGTGGGTTAACTGCCTTGTTCAGGGGAACAGTGGGTTAACTGCCTTGTTCAGGGGAACAGTGGGTTAACTGCCTTGTTCAGGGGAACAGTGGGTTAACTGCCTTGTTCAGGGGAACAGTGGGTTAACTGCCTTGTTCAGGGGAACAGTGGGTTAACTGCCTTGTTCAGGGAACAGTGGGTTAACTGCCTGGTTCAGGGGAACAGTGGGTTAGCTGCCTTGTTCAGGGAACAGTGGGTTAACTGCCTTGTTCAGGGTAACAGTGGGTTAACTGCCTTGTTCAGGGGAACAGTGGGTTAACTGCCTTGTTCAGGGGAACAGTGGGTTAACTGCCTTGTTCAGGGAACAGTGGGTTAACTGCCTTGTTCAGGGGAACAGTGGGTTAACTGCCTTGTTCAGGGAACAGTGGGTTAACTGCCTTGTTCAGGGAACAGTGGGTTAACTGCCTTGTTCAGGGGAACAGTGGGTTAACTGCCTTGTTCAGGGAACAGTGGGTTAACTGCCTTGTTCAGGGAACAGTGGGTTAACTGCCTTGTTCAGGGGAACAGTGGGTTAACTGCCTTGTTCAGGGGAACAGTGGGTTAACTGCCTTGTTCAGGGGAACAGTGGGTTAACTGCCTTGTTCAGGGGAACAGTGGGTTAACTGCCTTGTTCACTGCCTTGGGAACAGTGGGTTAACTGCCTTGTTCACTGCCTTGGGGAACAGTGGGTTAGCTGCCTTGTTCAGGGGAACAGTGGTTTAACTGCCTTGTTCAGGGGAACAGTGGGTTAACAGTGGGTTGCCTTGTTCAGGGGAACAGTGGGTTAACTGCCTTGTTCAGGGGAACAGTGGGTTAACTGCCTTGTTCAGGGGAACAGTGGGTTAACTGCCTTGTTCAGGGAACAGTGGGTTAACTGCCTTGTTCAGGGAACAGTGGGGTAACTGCCTTGTTCAGGGAACAGTGGGTTAACTGCCTTGTTCAGCAGGGGAACAGTGGGTTAGCTGCCTTGTTCAGGGAACAGTGGGTTAACTGCCTTGTTCAGTGGGAACAGTGGGTTAACTGCCTTGTTCAGGGGAACAGTGGGTTAACTGCCTTGTTCAGGGGAACAGTGGGTTAGCTGCCTTGTTCAGGGGAACAGTGGGTTAACTGCCTTGGGGAACAGTGGGTTAACTGCCTTGTTTGTTCTGCCTTGGGGAACAGTGGGTTAACTGCCTTGTTCAGGGAACAGTGGGTTAACTGCCTTGTTCAGGGGAACAGTGGGTTAACTGCCTTGTTCAGGGAACAGTGGGTTAACTGCCTTGTTTAGGGAACAGTGGGTTAACTGCCTTGTTCACAGTGGGTTAACTGCCTTGGGGAACAGTGGGTTAACTGCCTTGTTCAGTGGGTTAACTGGGAACAGTGGGTTAACTGCCTTGTTCAGGGAACAGTGGGTTAACTGCCTTGTTCAGGGGAACAGTGGGTTAGCTGCCTTGTTCAGGGGAACAGTGGGTTAACTGCCTTGTTCAGTGGGAACAGTGGGTTAACTGCCTTGTTCAGGGGAACAGTGGGTTAACTGCCTTGTTCAGGGAACAGTGGGTTAGCTGCCTTGTTCAGGGGAACAGTGGGTTAACTGCCTTGTTCAGGGAACAGTGGGTTAGCTGCCTTGTTCAGGGAACAGTGGGTTAACTGCCTTGTTCAGGGGAACAGTGGGTTAACTGCCTTGTTCAGGGGAACTGCCTTGTTCAGGGAACAGTGGGTTAACTGCCTTGTTCAGGGGAACAGTGGGTTAAGCTGCCTTGTTCAGGGGAACAGTGGGTGGGTTAGGGGAGCTGCCTTGTTCAGGGAACAGTGGGTTAACTGCCTTGTTCAGGGAACAGTGGGTTAGCTGCCTTGTTCAGGGTTCAGGGGAACAGTGGGTTAACTGCCTTGTTCAGGGAACAGTGGGTTAACTGCCTTGTTCAGGGAACAGTGGGTTAGCTGCCTTGTTCAGGGGAACAGTGGGTTAACTGCCTTGTTCAGGGAACTTGTTCAGGGAACAGTGGGTTAACTGCCTTGTTCAGGGGAACAGTGGGTTAACTGCCTTGTTCAGGGGAACAGTGGGTTAGCTGCCTTGTTCAGGGGAACAGTGGGTTAGCTGCCTTGTTCAGGGGGAACAGTGGGTTAACTGCCTTGTTCAGGGAACAGTGGGTTGCCTTGTTCAGGGGAACAGTGGGTTAACTGCCTTGTTCAGGGGAACAGTGGGTTAACTGCCTTGTTCAGGGAACAGTGGGTTAACTGCCTTGTTCAGGGAACAGTGGGTTAACTGCCTTGTTCAGGGGAACAGTGGGTTAACTGCCTTGTTCAGGGAACAGTGGGTTAACTGCCTTGTTCAGGGGAACAGTGGGTTAACTGCCTTGTTCAGGGGAACAGTGGGTTAACTGCCTTGTTCAGGGAACAGTGGGTGCTTGTTCAGGGCCTTGCCTTGTTCAGGGGAACAGTGGGTTCAGGGGAAGCCTTGTTCAGGGGAACTGCCTTGTTCAGTGGGTTAACTGCCTTGGGAACAGTGGGTTAACTGCCTTGTTCAGGGGAACAGTGGGTTAACTGCCTTGTTCAGGGGAACAGTGGGTTAGCTGTTCAGGGAACCTTGTTCAGGGAACAGTGGGTTAGCTGCCTTGTTCAGGGGAACAGTGGGTTAACTGCCTTGTTCAGGGGAACAGTGGGTTAACTGCCTTGTTCAGGGAACAGTGGGTTAACTGCCTTGTTCAGGGGAACAGTGGGTTAACTGCCTTGTTCAGGGGAACAGTGGGTTAACTGCCTTGTTCAGGGAACAGTGGGTTAACTGCCTTGTTCAGGGGAACAGTGGGTTAACTGCCTTGTTCAGGGGAACAGTGGGTTAACTGCCTTGTTCAGGGGAACAGTGGGTTAACTGCCTTGTTCAGGGGAACAGTGGGTTAACTGCCTTGTTCAGGGGAACAGTGGGTTAACTGCCTTGTTCAGGGGAACAGTGGGTTAACAGTGGGTTAACCGCCTTGTTTGCCTTGTTCAGGGGAAGGGGAACAGTGGGTTAACTGCCTTGTTCAGGGAACAGTGGGTTAGCTGCCTTGTTCAGGGGAACAGTGGGTTAGCTGCCTTGTTCAGGGGAACAGTGGGTTAGCTGCCTTGTTCAGGGAACAGTGGGGGTTCAACAGTGGGTTAACTGCCTTGTTCAGGGAACAGTGGGTTCTGCCTTGGGAACAGTGGGTTAGCTGCCTTGTTCAGGGGAACAGTGGGTTAGCTGCCTTGTTCAGGGGAACAGTGGGTTAACTGCCTTGTTCTTGGGGAACAGTGGGTTAACTGCCTTGTTCTTGTTCAGGGAACAGTGGGTTAGCTGCCTTGTTCAGGGGAACAGTGGGTTAGCTGCCTTGTTCAGGGGAACAGTGGGTTAACTGCCTTGTTCAGGGAACAGTGGGTTAGCTGCCTTGTTCAGGGGAACAGTGGGTTAACTGCCTTGTTCAGGGGAACAGTGGGTTAACTGCCTTGTTCAGGGGAACAGTGGGTTAGCTGCCTTGTTCAGGGGAACAGTGGTTAGCTGCCTTGTTCAGGGGAACAGTGGGTTAACTGCCTTGTTCAGGGGAACAGTGGGTTAACTGCCTTGTTCAGGGGAACAGTGGGTTAGCTGCCTTGTTCAGGGGAACAGTGGGTTAGCTGCCTTGTTCAGGGGAACAGTGGGTTAGCTGCCTTGTTCAGGGGAACAGTGGGTTAGCTGCCTTGTTCAGGGAACAGTGGGTTAACTGCCTTGTTCAGGGAACAGTGGGTTACTGCCTTGTTTGGGGAACAGTGGGTTAGCTGCCTTGTTCAGGGGAACAGTGGGTTAACTGCCTTGTTCAGGGAACAGTGGGTTAACTGCCTTGTTCAGGGGAACAGTGGGTTAGCTGCCTTGTTCAGGGGAACAGTGGGTTAGCTGCCTTGTTCAGGGGAACAGTGGGTTACAGTGGGCTGCCTTGTTCAGGGGAACAGTGGGTTAGCTGCCTTGTTCAGGGGAACAGTGGGTTAACTGCCTTGTTCAGGGAACAGTGGGTTAGGCTGCCTTGTTCAGGGGAACAGTGGGTTAGCTGCCTTGTTCAGGGAACAGTGGGTTAGCTGCCTTGTTCAGGGTGGGTTAACTGCCTTGTTCAGGGGAACAGTGGGTTAGCTGCCTTGTTCAGGGAACAGTGGGTTAACTGCCTTGTTCAGGGGAACAGTGGGTTAACTGCCTTGTTCAGGGAACAGTGGGTTAACTGCCTTGTTCAGGGGAACAGTGGGTTAGCTGCCTTGTTCAGGGGAACAGTGGGTTAGCTGCCTTGTTCAGGGGAACAGTGGGTTAGCTGCCTTGTTCAGGGAACAGTGGGTTACTGCCTTGTTCAGGGGAACAGTGGGTTAGCTGCCTTGTTCAGGGAACAGTGGGTTAGCTGCCTTGTTCAGGGGAACAGTGGGTTAGCTGCCTTGTTCAGGGGAACAGTGGGTTAGCTGCCTTGTTCAGGGGAACAGTGGGTTAGCTGCCTGGGTTCTGCCTTGGGGAACAGTGGGTTAACTGCCTTGTTCAGGGGAACAGTGGGGGTTCAGGGAACAGTGGGCCTTGTTCAGGGGAACAGTGGGTTAGCTGCCTTGTTCAGGGAACAGTGGGAACAGAACAGTGGGTTAGCTGCCTTGTTCAGGGAACAGTGGGTTACTGCCTTGTTCAGGGGAACAGTGGGTTAGCTGCCTTGTTCAGGGGAACAGTGGGTTAGCTGCCTTGTTCAGTGGGTTAGCTGCCTTGTTCAGGGGAACAGTGGGTTAGCTGCCTTGTTCAGGGGAACAGTGGGTTAGCTGCCTTGTTCAGGGAACAGTGGGTTAGCTGCCTTGTTCAGGGGAACAGTGGGTTAGCTGCCTTGTTCAGGGGAACAGTGGGTTAGCTGCCTTGTTCTGCCTTGGGAACAGTGGGTTAGCTGCCTTGTTCAGGGGAACAGTGGGTTAGCTGCCTTGTTCAGGGGAACAGTGGGTTAGCTGCCTTGTTCAGGGGCAGAAGGACAGATTGTTTTTGCCTTGTCAGCTCGGGGATTCAATCTTGCAACCATTATGGTTACTAGTCCAACGCTCTAACCACTAGGCTACCTATCGCCCCAGAACTCCCCATCTACCGTACTCCTACATAAAGATGAATAAAGGTTCAATACAAGTACATTGAGGTTGGGGTTTGTCCTTTTCAGGCTTGTCTCAAGGTTGAGCCCATTCTGGCTGAAAAGACTCTATGCAGCTCAACGGGATCCATCTAGAGACACAGCCATCCTTCGCTTCAGATAATAACTTCATCATAATTGTCTTGTGATGCTCACGAGGGTTGGAATTGTCAGTTGTAGAGGGAGCTGAATTGATTTATTGCTTGATTTAATTACGTATCAAAATTCAATTAGACATGCTTTAAAACAAAATCTAAGTGACTTTTGTCACGCTGTCCCTTGAAATCAATGCCCAACTGAAGGACACCCTTCATTATAGGGTGTCCTTCATAATCATCATCTCTTTATACCGGAATCACTGACGTGAACTGAAAATATGAAGATGGAATGTTCTTTCTCACACTTCAAGTGACATCAAACACCAGGCAGAAACCACTTGCAACTGAGAAAATAACCAGATACAGACATTCAGTGAAGTGATTCAGAAGGAAAGTCACGGAGAGATACAACAAAATACTCTTAGAGGTACAGTAGACTACTGGTAACTCACTGAGAAGTACAGTAGACTACTGGTAACTCACTGAGAAGTACAGTAGACTACTGGTAACTCACTGAGAAGTACAGTAGACTACTGGTAACTCACTGAGAGGTACAGTAGACTACTGGTAACTCACTGAGAAGTACAGTAGACTACTGGTAAGTCACTGAGAAGTACAGTAGACTACTGGTAAGTCACTGAGAAGTACAGTAGACTACTGGTAAGTCACTGAGAAGTACAGTAGACTACTGGTAACTCACTGAGAAGTACAGTAGACTACTGGTAAGTCACTGAGAAGTACAGTAGACTACTGGTAAGTCACTGAGAAGTACAGTAGACTACTGGTAAGTCACTGAGAAGTACAGTAGACTACTGGTAACTCACTGAGAAGTACAGTAGACTACTAGTAAGTCACTGAGAAGTACAGTAGACTACTGGTAAGTCACTGAGAAGTACAGTAGACTACTGGTAAGTCACTGAGAAGTACAGTAGACTACTGGTAAGTCACTGAGAAGTACAGTAGACTACTGGTAAGTCACTGAGAAGTACAGTAGACTACTGGTAAGTCACTGAGAAGTACAGTAGACAGTAGACTACTGGTAAGTCACTGAGAAGTCAGTAGACTACTGGTAAGTCACTGAGAAGTACAGTAGACTACTGGTAACTCACTGAGAAGTACAGTAGACTACTGGTAAGTCACTGAGAAGTACAGTAGACTACTGGTAACTCACTGAGAAGTACAGTAGACTACTGGTAAGTCACTGAGAAGTACAGTAGACTACTGGTAACTCACTGAGAAGTACAGTAGACTACTGGTAACTCACTGAGAAGTACAGTAGACTACTGGTAAGTCACTGAGAAGTACAGTAGACAACAGGTAACTCACTGAGAAGTACAGTAGACAACAGGTAACTCACTGAGAAGTACAGTAGACAACAGGTAACTCACTGAGAAGTACAGTAGACTACTGGTAACTCACTGAGAAGTACAGTAGACTACTGGTAACTCACTGAGAAGTACAGTAGACTACTGGTAAGTCACTGAGAAGTACAGTAGACAACAGGTAACTCACTGAGAAGTACAGTAGACTACTGGTAACTCACTGAGAAGTACAGTAGACTACTGGTAAGTCACTGAGAAGTACAGTAGACTACTGGTAAGTCACTGAGAAGTACAGTAGACTACTGGTAACTCACTGAGAAGTACAGTAGACTACTGGTAACTCACTGAGAAGTACAGTAGACTACTGGTAAGTCACTGAGAAGTACAGTAGACAACAGGTAACTCACTGAGAAGTACAGTAGACAACAGGTAACTCACTGAGAAGTACAGTAGACAACAGGTAACTCACTGAGAAGTACAGTAGACTACTGGTAAGTCACTGAGAAGTACAGTAGACTACTGGTAAGTCACTGAGAAGTACAGTAGACAACAGGTAACTCACTGAGAAGTACAGTAGACTACTGGTAAGTCACTGAGAAGTACAGTAGACTACTGGTAAGTCACTGAGAAGTACAGTAGACTACTGGTAACTCACTGAGAAGTACAGTAGACTACTGGTAAGTCACTGAGAAGTACAGTAGACTACTGGTAACTCACTGAGAAGTACAGTAGACTACTGGTAAGTCACTGAGAAGTACAGTAGACTACTGGTAACTCACTGAGAAGTACAGTAGACTACTGGTAACTCACTGAGAAGTACAGTAGACTACTGGTAAGTCACTGAGAAGTACAGTAGACAACAGGTAACTCACTGAGAAGTACAGTAGACAGGTAACTCACTGAGAAGTACAGTAGACAACAGGTAACTCACTGAGAAGTACAGTAGACTACTGGTAACTCACTGAGAAGTACAGTAGACTACTGGTAACTCACTGAGAAGTACAGTAGACTACTGGTAAGTCACTGAGAAGTACAGTAGACAACAGGTAACTCACTGAGAAGTACAGTAGACTACTGGTAACTCACTGAGAAGTACAGTAGACTACTGGTAACTCACTGAGAAGTACAGTAGACTACTGGTAAGTCACTGAGAAGTACAGTAGACTACTGGTAACTCACTGAGAAGTACAGTAGACTACTGGTAACTCACTGAGAAGTACAGTAGACTACTGGTAAGTCACTGAGAAGTACAGTAGACAACAGGTAACTCACTGAGAAGTACAGTAGACAACAGGTAACTCACTGAGAAGTACAGTAGACAACAGGTAACTCACTGAGAAGTACAGTAGACTACTGGTAAGTCACTGAGAAGTACAGTAGACTACTGGTAACTCACTGAGAAGTACAGTAGACTACTGGTAACTCACTGAGAAGTACAGTAGACTACTGGTAACTCACTGAGAAGTACAGTAGACTACTGGTAACTCACTGAGAAGTACAGTAGACTACTGGTAACTCACTGAGAAGTACAGTAGACTACTGGTAAGTCACTGAGAAGTACAGTAGACAACAGGTAACTCACTGAGAAGTACAGTAGACTACTGGTAAGTCACTGAGAAGTACAGTAGACAACAGGTAACTCACTGAGAAGTACAGTAGACAACAGGTAACTCACTGAGAAGTACAGTAGACAACAGGTAACTCACTGAGAAGTACAGTAGACTACTGGTAACTCACTGAGAAGTACAGTAGACTACTGGTAACTCACTGAGAAGTACAGTAGACTACTGGTAACTCACTGAGAAGTACAGTAGACTACTGGTAACTCACTGAGAAGTACAGTAGACTACTGGTAAGTCACTGAGAAGTACAGTAGACAACAGGTAACTCACTGAGAAGTACAGTAGACAACAGGTAACTCACTGAGAAGTACAGTAGACTACTGGTAACTCACTGAGAAGTACAGTAGACTACTGGTAACTCACTGAGAAGTACAGTAGACTACTGGTAAGTCACTGAGAAGTACAGTAGACAACAGGTAACTCACTGAGAAGTACAGTAGACTACTGGTAACTCACTGAGAAGTACAGTAGACAACAGGTAACTCACTGAGAAGTACAGTAGACTACTGGTAACTCACTGAGAAGTACAGTAGACTACTGGTAAGTCACTGAGAAGTACAGTAGACAACAGGTAACTCACTGAGAAGTACAGTAGACAACAGGTAACTCACTGAGAAGTACAGTAGACAACAGGTAACTCACTGAGAAGTACAGTAGACTACTGGTAAGTCACTGAGAAGTACAGTAGACTACTGGTAACTCACTGAGAAGTACAGTAGACTACTGGTAAGTCACTGAGAAGTACAGTAGACAACAGGTAACTCACTGAGAAGTACAGTAGACAACAGGTAACTCACTGAGAAGTACAGTAGACTACTGGTAAGTCACTGAGAAGTACAGTAGACTACTGGTAAGTCACTGAGAAGTACAGTAGACTACTGGTAAGTCACTAAGAGACAACAGGTACATTAGACTACAGGTAACTCACTGAGAGGTACAGTAGACTACAGGTAACTCACTGAGAGGTACAGTATACTACAGGTAAGTTACTGAGAGATGAAAGGTACAGTATACTATGGGTAAGTCACTGAGAGATGAGAGGTACAGTAGACTACAGGTAAGTCACTGAGAGATGAGAGGTACAGTAGACTACAGCTAAGCAGCCGTCTGGCTTCTAACCCACGTCATTCTGAGTTTGCCTCCCAAATGGTACACTACTCCCTTCACAGTGAAGGTTTGAATCGAGGTGTCATTTGGGACACAACCCATGCCTGCCTGCACTGTACTCCTCCACACAAGACACTCAGCAAGAAAGAAGTCTTTTTTTTTGCATAAATGTCATACTGGGCTTGGTGAGGTACATTGATCTCTAACCACTATGCAATTGAAGGGTGTCACGGTAGCACTGCTAAAAAGATGAAGAGGGAAAATGATTCCAGCCGAGGGTCATTGGCCATACATGGCCCATTTCATCAGCTTTGTAAATATGTCAAGAGTGGAAAGGTGTCAAACAGAGAAGGAAAAGGAGAATGCCTATCGTAGTGTCAACCTTTGGCATCAGTTTAGCAAGATGTCACAGTGACATATGCATTGTTAACGCGTTTAATCTTTCTCCCTCTATTGAAATGCTTGACACTTTTTCTCATTGAGACTGACAGACTATGATGTGACGGTCCACAGTCAACCCACTGTGTTACAGGTCTCATCAGACTATGGCGTGACGGTCCACAGTCAACCCACTGTGTTACAGGTCTCATCAGACTATGATGTGACGGTCCACAGTCAACCCACTGTATTGCAGGTCTCATCAGACTATGGTGTGACGGTCCACAGTCAACCCACTGTATTGCAGGTCTCATCAGACTATGGTGTGACGGTCCACAGTCAACCCACTGTACTACACGTCTCATCAGACTATGGCGTGACGGTCCACAGTCAACCCACTGTACTACAGGTCTCATCAGACTATGGCGTGACGGTCCACAGTCAACCCACTGTACTACAGGTCTCATGGTGAAGCAGAAGCTGAATCACTTATCACTGTCACAGGCAGGCCTCACTGCCTGTCAAACTAGACACCCCATGATGACACTGATTAATCACTCCCACTCAGTGCATTTGTGATTACGTCTACGTCCTAAATAGAACCCTTATTTCCGTTTATAGTGCACTACTTGGGCTCTGGTCAACAGTAATTCGTAGACAATAGGGTGACATTTGGAACACAACGCCCAGAACACTGAAGATTTGATTAGGATTCAACTTTTAAGCTCACTGTTGGCAGCCATACGGTTGGCGTAATGTAATTCAAAAATCTATCATGGGGTGTCAAAACCCAGTCTCCTTCAACCAGTTGGTGTTGAATATTCATTTCGTATCAGATCAAACCAGAGAAGATTGTCTTTGTGAACAGTCAGTACTGTAACTCTAATGATCTCTAATTACGATACTCAAACAGGCGTTGGGAACAACTGGAGTGATACATGAAGTGATGCCTGTCTATTGGTGAAAATATTGTATATTGGTATAATATTGCTCACTGTGGGTATATAACGCTGGTAACACATGACTTGAAGAATGCTGTTACACTGTAAAAAAGTCTCAAAACACCGCGATTGAAGAATGCTGTTACACTGTAAAAAAGTCTCAAAACACCGCGATTGAAGAATGCTGTTACACTGTAAAAAAGTCTCAAAACACCACGATTGAAGAATGCTGTTACACTGTAAAAAAGTCTCAAAACACCGCGATTGAAGAATGCTGTTACACTGTAAAAAAGTCTCAAAACACCACGATTGAAGAATGCTGTTACACTGTAAAAAAGTCTCAAAACACCACGATTGAAGAATGCTGTTACACTGTAAAAAAGTCTCAAAATACCACGATTGAAGAATGCTGTTACACTGTAAAAAAGTCTCAAAACACCGCGATTGAAGAATGCTGTTACACTGTAAAAAAGTCTCAAAACACCACGATTGAAGAATGCTGTTACACTGTAAAAAAGTCTCAAAACACCGCGATTGAAGAATGCTGTTACACTGTAAAAAAGTCTCAAAACACCACAATTGAAGAATGCTGTTACACTGTAAAAAAGTCTCAAAACACCGCGATTGAAGAATGCTGTTACACTGTAAAAAAGTCTCAAAACACTGCGATTGAAGAATGCTGTTACACTGTAAAAAAGTCTCAAAACACCACGATTGAAGAATGCTGTTACACTGTAAAAAAGTCTCAAAACACCACGATTGAAGAATACTGTTACACTGTAAAAAAGTCTCAAAACACCACGATTGAAGAATGCTGTTACACTGTAAAAAAGTCTCAAAACACCGCGATTGAAGAATGCTGTTACACTGTAAAAAAGTCTCAAAACACCGCGATTGAAGAATGCTGTTACACTCTAAAAAAGTCTCAAAACACCACGATTGAAGAATGCTGTTACACTGTAAAAAAGTCTCAAAACACCACGATTGAAGAATGCTGTTACACTGTAAAAAAGTCTCAAAACACCGCGATTGAAGAATGCTGTTACACTGTAAAAAAGTCTCAAAACACCACGATTGAAGAATGCTGTTACACTCTAAAAAAGTCTCAAAACACCGCGATTGAAGAATGCTGTTACACTGTAAAAAAGTCTCAAAACACCGCGATTGAAGAATGCTGTTACACTGTAAAAAAGTCTCAAAACACCGCGATTGAAGAATGCTGTTACACTGTAAAAAAGTCTCAAAACACCACGATTGAAGAATGCTGTTACACTGTAAAAAAGTCTCAAAACACCGCGATTGAAGAATGCTGTTACACTGTAAAAAAGTCTCAAAACACCACGATTGAAGAATGCTGTTACACTGTAAAAAAATTGCAAGTCTCAAAACACCACGATTGTCTAATGAAACCATGAACAAGTACTGCACCTAAACTGAGATATGGTGTTTGGAGGTTGTTTGAACGTAAAAAACCCAACGTCAGTATTTTAATGCACAGAATGGGTTTTAAAACAGATATTAAGTACCCTGAAACAACCAAAGTGGTTCTTCAACCTGAATATTGAAGTTTTTTTTAAGAGAATGTTGTGAAAAGGAAACATCAAAACACAAAAATGGTGTATCTCATACACTCAATGGAGTAGAAATACACATGTGTTTATTGCCTAAATATTGATTTGATGATAAGGGCCTATGGAGAATATTTATTTTGGAATTGTGTGTAATTCAATATTTGTAGAGTTTATGATTTTTTTTCCCACACGATGTTCGGATGTATGTCTGTAGAAAGAAAAGTGATATTTCTATACTAGCATTAAGCTTGTCGTGTCATGAGGTGTAATGGATCTTGATGAACGTAGATCAAAACCGTCAGACAAACTGACGTTCAATGATGACACAACCCATTCCCACATTCACTGTAGTCAGCTGAAGAGGCAAGTGCGAAATTATTATTATTATTTTTGCAGTTTAACCTCCAGTTAGTGTTGGTGGTTTGAACACTGAGCTTGACAACAGATTGCCAAAACCTGTTTAAAATGGGAAATGATTAAATATGTTAAGATTTTCAGTTGGTGCTCCCAGTCCCTGGCAAGGTGTTGCACAACACACTATGTCATGTATCAGAACATCTCAGGATGTGTTTCGATACTCCAGAAAATGGACGTTTTTGTTGTTGTTGTTGTTGTTGTTGTTGTCTCCTTCAAAAGTTGCTGGCAGCTTTAACAGTGTTGACATGTAACAGTTGTGTTGATGTATTTAGGTTGCTTATGTGTCAGGCATGACTTTCATTTCAATATTAAATACAAAACCTCCTTCAAAATATTATTAACATATTGACCCTAGCTTTGACTCTTAAAAGCATTTATAGTCATTTATTTATTCTCACTCACAAAAACAACTCACACAAACGTTTCCTAACTAAAGTAAGGAAAATACTAATCTTGCTCTAACAAACCCCACCCGTCATATGCTTTAACTTGTAGCATCACGAGCATAATTCTGGCAGGTCGTTAAGTAGGCTAAGTGATACTGGTAACTGAGAGATGCTGTATCTGTCAGTGGGCTTTAACTATTACAAATGAGGACCACTCTCCGCTACATGTCTCCCATTCTTTTGCTCACTACCTCGGGAGAAACAAGTCTCGACAGTGACCGGAAAACAGACGCAAGGTCATGTCTTCACATCGCCTAATTAAAAGGCAATAAAAACCAAGTAAGTAGACAGTAAAAAAGACGATTGGACGGATTGTTCCAGAAGGCCGACTAAGGATGAAATAAAGAGTAGGTTGAAGGAAGAAAACGTGTAAACAGTCTAAGCACTCTTCTGTCTGACCGCACAGGCCGCCATTAAGAAGTCTATCAATAATATATTAACATTACCAATATTAATATTCCCCAAAAAAGGAAAGACACACACAACCCTTTCCCACCGTCTCCTGCATCATGACTATTCTGTTAAGCAGTGATAAACACATACGGTCTCCAGTCAAACCATAGCCTGTATCATGGATATTCTGTTATTAAGCAATACTAACACACACTGGCTAGAGAGACGCAGGGTAGGGAGGCTAATCGGTTAGCTGTCTTCAGTTGCAGCGAAGCAGGGTAGGGAGGCTAATCGGTTAGCTGTCTTCAGTTGCAGCGATGCAGGGTAGGGAGGCTAATCGGTTAGCTGTCTTCAGTCTTCAGGGTAGGGAGGCTAATCGGTTAGCTGTCTTCAGTTGCAGCAGGGTAGGGAGGCTAATCGGTTAGCTGTCTTCAGTTGCAGCGAAGCAGGGTAGGGAGGCTAATCGGTTAGCTGTCTTCAGTTGCAGCGATGCAGGGTAGGGAGGCTAATCGGTTAGCTGTCTTCAGTTGCAGCGATGCAGGGTAGAGGGCTAATCGGTTAGCTGTCTTCAGTTGCAGTGATGCAGGGTAGGAGGCTAATCGGTAAACTGTCTACAGTTGCAGAGATGCAGGGTAGGGGGCTAATCGGTTAGCTGTCTTCAGTTGCAGCGATGCAGGGTAGGAGGCTAATCGGTAAACTGTCTACAGTTGCAGAGATGCAGGGTAGGGAGGCTAATCGGTTAGCTGTCTACAGTTGCAGAGATGCAGGGTAGGAGGCTAATCGGTTAGCTGTCTACAGTTGCAGCGAAGCAGGGTAGGAGGCTAATCGGTTAGCTGTCTACAGTTGCAGAGATGCAGGGTAGGAGGCTAATCGGTAAACTGTCTACAGTTGCAGAGATGCAGGGTAGGGAGGTTAATCGGTTAGCTGTCTTCAGTTGCAGCGATGCAGGGTAGAGGGCTAATCGGTTAGCTGTCTTCAGTTGCAGCGATGCAGGGTAGAGGGCTAATCGGTTAGCTGTCTACAGTTGCAGCGATGCAGGGTAGAGGGCTAATCGGTTAGCTGTCTTCAGTTGCAGCGATGCAGGGTAGAGGGCTAATCGGTTAGCTGTCTTCAGTTGCAGCGAAGCAGGGTAGGAGGCTAATCGGTAAGCTGTCTACAGTTGCAGAGATGCAGGGTAGGAGGCTAATCAATTAGCTGTCTTCAGTTGCAGCGAAGCAGGGTAGGAGGCTAATGGGTTAGCTGTCTTCAGTTGCAGCGAAGTAAGGGTAGGAGGCTAATCGGTTAGATGTCTTCAGTTGCAGCGAAGCAGGGTAGGAGGCTAATTGGTAAGCTGTCTACAGTTGCAGAGATGCAGGGTAGGGAGGCTAATCGGTTAGCTGTCTTCAGTTGTACAGATGCAGGGTAGGGAGGCTAATCGGTTAGCTGTCTTCAGTTGCAGCGAAGCAGGGTTGGAGGCTAATCGGTTAGCTGTCTTCAGTTGCAGCAAAGCAGGGTTGGAGGCTAATCGGTTAGCTGTCTTCAGTTGCAGTGATGCAGGGTAGGAGGCTAATCGGTTAGCTGACTTCAGTTGCAGCGAAGCAGGGTAGGAGTCTAATCGGTTAGCTGTCTTCAGTTGCAGCGAAGTAAGGGTAGGAGGCTAATCGGTTAGCTGTCTTCAGTTGCAGCGATGCAGGGTTGGAGGCTAATCGGTTAGCTGTCTTCAGTTGCAGAGATGCAGGGTAGGAGGCTAATCGGTAAGCTGTCTACAGTTGCAGAGATGCAGGGTAGGAGGCTAATCAATTAGCTGTCTTCAGTTGCAGCGAAGCAGGGTAGGAGGCTAATGGGTTAGCTGTCTTCAGTTGCAGCGAAGTAAGGGTAGGAGGCTAATCGGTTAGATGTCTTCAGTTGCAGCGAAGCAGGGTAGGAGGCTAATCGGTAAGCTGTCTACAGTTGCAGAGATGCAGGGTAGGGAGGCTAATCGGTTAGCTGTCTTCAGTTGTACAGATGCAGGGTAGGGAGGCTAATCGGTTAGCTGTCTTCAGTTGCAGCGAAGCAGGGTTGGAGGCTAATCGGTTAGCTGTCTTCAGTTGCAGCAAAGCAGGGTTGGAGGCTAATCGGTTAGCTGTCTTCAGTTGCAGTGATGCAGGGTAGGAGGCTAATCGGTTAGCTGACTTCAGTTGCAGCGAAGCAGGGTAGGAGTCTAATCGGTTAGCTGTCTTCAGTTGCAGCGAAGTAAGGGTAGGAGGCTAATCGGTTAGCTGTCTTCAGTTGCAGCGATGCAGGGTTGGAGGCTAATCGGTTAGCTGTCTTCAGTTGCAGAGATGCAGGGTAGGAGGCTAATCGGTTAGCTGTCTTCAGTTGCAGCAAAAAAGCTAGAACCATTTGCATAAATGTAGTCACATTTGTGTGTATTGACAGTACCGTAACAGTGTGTCAAAATCAAATCAAATCAAATTTTATTTGTCACATACACATGGTTAGCAGATGTTAATGCGAGTGTAGCGAAATGCTTGTGCTTCTAGTTCCGACAATGCAGTAATAACGAACAAGTAATCTAACTAACAATTCCAAAAAAACTACTGTCTTATACACAGTGTAAGGGGATAAAGAATATGTACATAAGGATATATGAATGAGTGATGGTACAGAGCAGCATAGGCAAGATACAGTAGATGATATCGAGTACAGTATATACATATGAGATGAGTATGTAAACCAAGTGGCATAGTTAAAGTGGCTAGTGATACATGTATTACATAAGGATGCAGTCGATGATATAGAGTACAGTATCTACGTATGCATATGAGATGAATAATGTAGGGTAAGTAACATTATATAAGGTAGCATTGTTTAAAGTGGCTAGTGATATATTTACATCATTTCCCATCAATTCCCATTATTAAAGTGGCTGGAGTAGAGTCAGTGTCATTGACAGTCATTGACAGTGTGTTGGCAGTAGCCACTCAATGTTAGTGGTGGCTGTTTAACAGTCTGATGGCCTTGAGATAGAAGCTGTTTTTCAGTCTCTCGGTCCCAGCTTTGATGCACCTGTACTGACCTCGCCTTCTGGATGACAGCGGGGTGAACAGGCAGTGGCTCGGGTGGTTGATGTCCTTGATGATCTTTATGGCCTTCCTGTAGCATCGGGTGGTGTAGGTGTCCTGGAGGGCAGGTAGTTTGCCCCCGGTGATGCGTTGTGCAGACCTCACTACCCTCTGAGAGCCTTACGGTTGAGGGCGGTGCAATTGCCATACCAGGCGGTGATACAGCCCGCCAGGATGCTCTCGATTGTGCATCTGTAGAAGTTTGTGAGTGCTTTTGGTGACAAGCCGAATTTCTTCAGCCTCCTGAGGTTGAAGAGGCGCTGCTGCGCCTTCCTCACGATGCTGTCTGTGTGAGTGGACCAATTCAGTTTGTCTGTGATGTGTATGCCGAGGAACTTAAAACTTGCTACCCTCTCCACTACTGTTCCATCGATGTGGATGGGGGGGGGGGTGTTCCCTCTGCTGTTTCCTGAAGTCCACAATCATCTCCTTAGTTTTGTTGACGTTGAGTGTGAGGTTATTTTCCTGACACCACACTCCGAGGGCCCTCACCTCCTCCCTGTAGGCCGTCTCGTCGTTGTTGGTAATCAAGCCTACCACTGTTGTGTCGTCCGCAAACTTGATGATTGAGTTGGAGGCGTGCGTGGCCACGCAGTCGTGGGTGAACAGGGAGTACAGGAGAGGGCTCAGAACGCACCCTTGTGGGGCCCCAGTGTTGAGGATCAGCGGGGAGGAGATGTTGTTGCCTACCCTCACCACCTGGGGGCGGCCCGTCAGGAAGTCCAGTACCCAGTTGCACAGGGCGGGGTCGAGACCCAGGGTCTCGAGCTTGATGACGAGCTTGGAGGGTACTATGGTGTTGAATGCCGAGCTGTAGTCGATGAACAGCATTCTCACATAGGTATTCCTCTTGTCCAGATGGGTTAGGGCAGTGTGCAGTGTGGTTGAGATTGCATCGTCTGTGGACCTATTTGGGCGGTAAGCATATTGGCGTGGGTCTAGGGTGTCAGGTAGGGTGGAGGTGATATGGTCCTTGACTAGTCTCTCAAAGCACTTCATGATGACGGATGTGAGTGCTACGGGGCGGTAGTCGTTTAGCTCAGTTACCTTAGCTTTCTTGGGAACAGGAACAATGGTGGCCCTCTTGAAGCATGTGGGAACAGCAGACTGGTATAGGGATTGATTGAATATGTCCGTAAACACACCGGCCAGCTGGTCTGCGCATGCTCTGAGGGCGCGGCTGGGGATGCCGTCTGGGCCTGCAGCCTTGCGAGGGTTAACACGTTTAAATGTCTTACTCACTTCGGCTGCAGTGAAGGAGAGACCGCATGTTTTCGTTGCAGGCCGTGTCAGTGGCACTGTATTGTCCTCAAAGCGGGCAAAAAGTTATTTAGTCTGCCTGGGAGCAAGACATCCTGGTCCGTGACTGGGCTGGGTTTCTTCCTGTAGTCCGTGATTGACTGTAGACCCTGCCACATGCCTCTTGTGTCTGAGCCGTTGAATTGAGATTCTACTTTGTCTCTGTACTGGCGCTTAGCTTGTTTGATAGCCTTGCGGAGGGAATAGCTGCACTGTTTGTATTCAGTCATGTTACCAGACACCTTGCCCTGATTAAAAGCAGTGGTTCGCGCCTTCAGTTTCACACGAATGCTGCCATCAATCCACGGTTTCTGGTTAGGGAATGTTTTAATCGTTGCTATGGGAACGACATCTTCAACGCACGTTCTAATGAACTCGCACACCGAATCAGCGTATTTGTCAATGTTGTTGTCTGACGCAATACGAAACATCTCCCAGTCCACGTGATGGAAGCAGTCTTGGAGTGTGGAGTCAGCTTGGTCAGACCAGCATTGGACAGACCTCAGCGTGGGAGCTTCTTGTTTTAGTTTCTGTCTGTAGGCAGGGATCAACAAAATGGAGTCGTGGTCAGCTTTTCCGAAAGGGGGGCGGGGCAGGGCCTTATATGCGTCGCGGAAGTTAGAGTAACAATGATCCAGGGTCTTTCCACCCCTGGTTGCGCAATCGATATGCTGATCAAATTTAGGGAGTCTAGTTTTCAGATTAGCCTTGTTAAAATCCCCAGCTACAATGAATGCAGCCTCCGGATAAATCGTTTCCAGTTTGCAGAGAGTTAAATAAAGTTCGTTCAGAGCCATCGATGTGTCTGCTTGGGGGATATATACGGCTGTGATTATAATCGAAGAGAATTCTCTTGGTAGATAATGCGGTCTACATTTGATTGTGAGGAATTCTAAATCAGGTGAACAGAAGGATTTGAGTTCCTGTATGTTTCTTTCATCACACCATGTCACGTTAGTCATAAGGCATACGCCCCCGCCCCTCTTCTTACCAGAAAGATGTTTGTTTCTGTCGGCGCGATGCGTGGAGAAACCCGCTGGCTGCACCGCTTCGGATAGCGTCTCTCCAGTTAGCCATGTTTCCGTGAAGCAGAGAACGTTACAGTCTCTGATGTCCCTCTGGAATGCTACCCTTGCTCGGATTTCATCAACCTTGTTGTCAAGAGACTGGACATTGGCAAGAAGAATGCTAGGGAGTGGTGCACGGTGTGCCCGTCTCCGGAGTCTGACCAGAAGACCGCTTCGTTTCCCTCTTTTTCTGAGTCGTTTTTTTGGGTCGCTGCATGTAATCCACTCCGTTGCACTGGTTGTAAGGCAGAACACAGGATCTGCATCGCGAAAAACATATTCTTGGTTGTACTGATGGTGAGTTGACGCTGATCTTATATTCAGTAGTTCTTCTCGGCTGTATGTAATGAAACTTAAGATGACCTGGGGTACTAGTGTAAGAAATAACACGTAAAAAAAACAAAAAACTGCATAGTTTCCTAGGAACGCGAAGCGAGGCGGCCATCTCTGTCGGCGCCGGAAGTACTTTAAAACAGTAATTATATCATTCTAGTTTTACGTCTTACGGTGGCACTCTATAACAGTGGTTATGTCTCTCTCTCCCAGTCTGTCTCTCTCTCCCAGTCTGTCTCTCTCTCCCAGTCTGTCTCTCTCTCCCAGTCTGTCTCTCTCTCTCCCAGTCTGTCTCTCTCTCCCAGTCTGTCTCTCTCTCCCAGTCTGTCTCTCTCTCCCAGTCTGTCTCTCTCCCAGTCTGTCTCTCTCTCCCAGTCTGTCTCTCTCTCCCAGTCTGTCTCTCTCTCCCAGTCTGTCTCTCTCTCCCAGTCTGTCTCTCTCTCCCAGTCTGTCTCTCTCTCCCAGTCTGTCTCTCTCTCCCAGTCTGTCTCTCTCTCCCAGTCTGTCTCTCTCTCCCAGTCTGTCTCTTTCCCAGTCTGTCTCTCTCTCCCAGTCTGTCTCTCTCTCCCAGTCTGTCTCTCTCTCCATCTGTCTCTCTCTCCCAGTCTGTCTCTCTCTCCCAGTCTGTCTCTCTCTCCCAGTCTGTCTCTCTCTCCCAGTCTGTCTCTCTCTCCCAGTCTGTCTCTCTCTCCCAGTCTGTCTCTCTTTCCCAGTCTGTCTCTCTCTTTCCCAGTCTGTCTCTCTCTCCCAGTCTGTCTCTCTCTTTCCCAGTCTGTCTCTCTCTTTCCCAGTCTGTCTCTCTCTTTCCCAGTCTGTCTCTCTCTTTCCCAGTCTGTCTCTCTCTTTCCCAGTCTGTCTCTCTCTTTCCCAGTCTGTCTCTCTCTCTCCCAGTCTGTCTCTCTTTCCCAGTCTGTCTCTCTCTTTCCCAGTCTGTCTCTCTCTTTCCCAGTCTGTCTCTCTCTCTCCCAGTCTGTCTCTCTCTCCCAGTCTGTCTCTCTCTTTCCCAGTCTGTCTCTCTTTCCCAGTCTGTCTCTCTCCCAGTCTGTCTCTCTCTCCCAGTCTGTCTCTCTCTCTCCATCTGTCTCTCTTTCCCAGTCTATCTCTCTCTCTCCCAGTCTGTTTCTCTCTCCCAGTCTGTCTCTCTCTCTCCCAGTCTGTCTATCTCTCCATCTGTCTCTCTTTCCCAGTCTGTCTCTCTCTCCCAGTCTGTCTCTCTCTCCCAGTCTGTCTCTCTCTCCCAGTCTGTCTCTCTCTCCCAGTCTGTCTCTCTCTCCCAGTCTGTCTCTCTCTCTCTCTCTCTGTTTGTCTCTCTGTCCCAGTCTGTCTCTCTGTCCCAGTCTGTCTCTCTTTCCCAGTCTGTCTCTCTCTCCCAGTCTCTCTCTCCCAGTCTGTCTCTCTTTCCCAGTCTGTCTCTCTGTCCCAGTCTGTCTCTCTCTCCCAGTCTCTCTCTCTCTCCCAGTCTGTCTCTCTCTCTCTCTCTCTGTTTGTCTCTCTGTCCCAGTCTGTCTCTCTTTTGCAGTCTGTCTCTCTTTTGCAGTCTGTCTCTCTCCTCGTCTATCTCTCCCAGTCTGTCTCTCTCTCCCTGTCTGTCTCTCTCTCCCAGTCTGTCTCTCTCCCAGTCTGTCTCTCTCTCCCAGTCTGTCTCTCTCTCCCTGTCTGTCTCTCTCTCCCAGTCTGTCTCTCTCCCAGTCTGTCTCTCTCTCCCAGTCTGTCTCTCTCTCCCAGTCTCTCTCCCAATCTGTCTCTCTTTCCCAGTCTGTCTCTCTCTCTCTCCCAGTTTCTCTTTCCCAGTCTGTCTCTCTCACCCAGTCTGTCTCTCCCCCAGTCTGTATGGTATGGTAAATCTGTCTTTCCCACAAAAATAGGCAGCCCACTGATCATAGTAATATCTTTGTAATCCAGCCAGTTTTTTTGCTCCAGGAGACATCTCCCATGGTCTTCCTTCTCCAAGCCTCACACTGTTTCCTGGCTGTGGAGATACACATTTAACTTATGCACGGTGTTGTGTTGCATTGCATTGGTAAATGCCTTTTTATGGCCTCTTCAAGCTTAGTGTCCATATAGTGACACGCCCCACTCATTCCAGTGGGGATCTATCGCTCGTGAAGGGGAACGTCTCCTTATCATTCAGTCCTATGCCTTTTCATCCGACCTAACACACATCCCCTTCTGCTGATGGAAATGTTAATAATGATAAATAAAGGCAACGCCAGACGGGGGGTGTCTTTTTTGGGAGGTCTTTTTTTGGGGGTCTTTTTGGGTGGTCTTTTTTTTTTTTGGGGGGGGGGTCTTAATGATTATCATATTAACAACGAAAAAAATCATTAGATTTTTCTGTTTGATATTTCCCTTTCGAAAGCCGTATAGGGATTCCTCGTAATAAAGCCAAACCATGAAAATTATGATCCCACAATCAGCATGAAATATAGTAGCAAAAAAGGCTGTTATCTACGTGATCTATATTTCTATCCTGTCTCACAGTAAAGAAAATGTGTTTTAAAGAGCAAGTACACAAGTTATATCTCGACTAGGCCACTGGATACTGAATGAATTATAGCATCAAGGATGCCAGCGAAGGGAAGGGAAGGGAGGGGAAGGGAAGGAAGGGGAAGGGAAGGGGAGGGAGGGGAAGGGAAGGGTAGGGAAGGGAAGGGAAGGGAAGGGAAGGGAAGGGAAGGGAAGGGAAGGGAAGGGAAGGGAAGGAAGGGGAAGGGAAGGGAAGGGAAGGGAGGGGAGGGAGGGGAAGGGAAGGGAAGGGGAAGGGGGAAGGGAAGGGAAGGGAAGGGAAGGGAAGGGAAGGGAAGGGAAGGGAAGGGAAGGGAAGGGGAAGGGGAAGGGAAGGGGGGGGAGGGGGGAGGGAAGGGAAGGGAAGGGAAGGGAAGGGAAGGGAAGGGAAGGGAGGGGAAGGGAAGGGGAGGGAGGGGGGGGAAGGGAAGGAAGGGGAAGGGGAAGGGAAGGGAAGGGGAAGGGAAGGGAAGGGAAGGGAAGGGAAGGGGAAGGGAAGGGAAGGGAAGGGGAAGGGAAGGGAAGGGAAGGGGGAGGGGAAGGGAAGGAAGGGGAAGGGGAAGGGAAGGGAAGGGGGAAGGGAAGGGAAGGGAGGGGAAGGGAAGGGAAGGGAAGGGAAGGGAAGGGAAGGGGAAGGGAAGGGAAGGGAAGGAAGGGAAGGGAAGGGAAGGGGAAGGGAAGGGAAGGGAAGGGAAGGGAAGGGGGAAGGGAAGGGAAGGGAAGGGATGGGGTTCCAGGGAGGGGAAGGGAAGGGAGGGGACTTTTCAAGGGAGGGGAGGGAAGGGAAGGGAAGGGAAGGGAAGGGAAGGGAAGGGAAGGGAAGGGAAGGGAAGGGAAGGGAAGGGAAGGGAAGGGAAGGAAGGGAAGGGAAGGGAAGGGAAGGGAAGGGAAGGCAGAGGTTAGAAGACGGGTAACATGCATTCATTTGTTTTTAGGCCTATGGGAGTTCCAGGGCCATTAACAGTAATAATACATATATAGAGGAAACAAACATACTTCAACAAAATGTCATTCTACTTTTTCAAGGGACCTTGTCTTCTTCTCGTTGCTTCAATGATCCGTTTTTTTTTTTTGAGCCACAATGCCCCAAAGTTGTGTCACACATCTACAATAATTTCCTTGTAATTCTCTCTTCTAAATGAATGGCCTTGATTTAGTATTAAATGCAAAGGTATTAATGATTCATAATTTCCGCTGAAGAGACCCAAGAGATGCATAAGATATGAAAAAGAGGGAGACAAATAAAAGATTACTTTAGGTCTTTATGCTGCTCGATTAAATGTAAAAAATATTATAACCCTGATATATGGTGGCAACCATTCTGTAATACCATCCCTGTAGGCCGTCTCGCCGTTGTTGGGCCTACCCTTGATGATTGAGTTGTGCATCTAACATACTGTAATAACATACTGTAATACCATACTGTACAATCCAAAAGAACCATACTGTGAATACCATACTGTAATAACATACTGCAATATCATTCTGTAATACCAAACTGTAATAACATACTGTAATACCATTCTGTAATAACATTCTGTAATACCATTCTGTAATAACATACATGATAATACCATACTGTAATACCATACTGTAATACCATACTGTAATACCATACTGTAATAACATACTGCAATATCATTCTGTAATACCAAACTGTAATAACATACTGTAATACCATTCTGTAATAACATACTGTAATACCATTCTGTAATAACATACTGTAATAACATACTGTAATAACATACTGTAATACCATACTGTAATAACATACTGTAATAACATACTGTAATACCATACTGTAATACCATTCTGTAATAACATACTGTAATACCATTCTGTAATACCATTCTGTAATAACATACTGTAATACCATACTGTAATAACATACTGTAATACCATACTGTAATAACATACTGTAATAACATACTGTAAATACATACTGTAATACCATACTGTAATAACATACTGTAATAACATACTGTGATACCATACTGTGATACCATACTGTAATACCATACTGTAATAACATACTGCAATACCATTCTGTAATACCAAACTGTAATAACATACTGTAATACCATTCTGTAATAACATACTGTAATACCATTCTGTAATAACATACTGTAATAACATACTGTAATAACATACTGTAATACCATACTGTAATAACATACTGTAATAACATACTGTAATACCATACTGTAATACAATTCTGTAATAACATACTGTAATACCATTCTGTAATACCATTCTGTAATACCATACTGTAATACCATACTGTAATAACATACTGTAATAACATACTGTAAATACATACTGTAATACCATACTGTAATAACATACTGTAATAACATACTGTGATACCATACTGTGATACCATACTGTAATACCATACTGTAATAACATACTGTGATACCATACTGTAATACCATACTGTAATAACATACTGTAATACCATACTGTAATAACATACTGTAAAACCATACTGTAATAACATACTGTAATAACATAATGTAATAACATACTGTGATAACATACTGTAATACCATTCTTTAATGACATACTGTAATAATATACTATAATAACATACTGTAATACCATTCTATAATAGCATACTGTAATAATATACTGTAATAACATACTGTAATAACAAACTGGAACAACATACTGTAATAACATACTGTAAAACCATACTGTAATAATATACTATAATAACATACTGTAATACCATTCTATAATAACATACTGTAATAACATACTGTAATACCAAACTGGAACAACATACTGTAATAACATACTGTAATACCATTCTTTAATGACATACTGTAATAATATACTATAATAACATACTGTAATACCATTCTATAATAACATACTGTAATAATATACTGTAATAACATACTATAATAACATACTGTAATACCATACTGTAATAACATACTGTGATACCATACTGTAATAACATACTGTAATACCATACTGTAATAACATACTGTGATACCATACTGTGATACCATACTGTAATACCATACTGTAATAACATACTGTAATACCATACTGTAATAACATACTGTGATACCATACTGTAATACCATACTGTAATAACATACTGTAATAACATACTGTAATAACATACTGTGATACCATAATGTAATAACATACTGTAATAACATACTGTGATAACATACTGTGATACCATACTGTAATAACATACTGTAATACCATACTGTAATAACATACTGTGATAACATACTGTGATACCATACTGTAATACCATACTGTAATAACATACTGTAATAACATACTGTAATAACATACTGTAATAACATACTGTAATAACATACTGTAACAACATACTGTAATAACATACTGTAATAACATACTGTAATACCATACTGTAATACCATACTGTAACAACATACTGTAATACCATACTGTAATAACATACTGTAGTACCATACTGTAATAACATACTGTAATACCATACTGTAACAACATACTGTAATAACATACTGTAATACCATACTGTAATAACATACTGTAATACCATACTGTAATAACATACTGTAATACCATACTGTAATAACATACTGTAATAACATACTGTAATACCAAGGAAACTGTATGTATTTTTATTATCGTCAAGGTGTGGTCTACCTGCTCAGCATTCTTTCATTATAAAACATTAGGAACACCTAAGGTGCAGGTGTTGAAAGCAATTGCCTTTCAGTGGGATCTGACAATGGTTTTTAAAACACGGACCCGGGTTCGTTGATCATTTGTGTCCTATTTGATCGGCTTCCAGTTCAGCGACCTTTTGAAAATATTGACATTTTAATGTTTTGTCGTGTTTGTACTGCCTGTGTGAGCTACAGCTATGCACTGTTCATAAGAAGTGTGATACTGTAGCAAGCACAACAAAGAGCTTGTCTGGAGCACCAAGAACAGACACTTGGCTTCTGTGGTATCTCATACATATTTCATCACATTGATTTATAATGGAAGTTAAAAAAAAATATTTAAACAGAGTTTTGGAATAAAAACAGAGTTTTGGAATAAAACTGGATCATAAAAAACATTGAATAATACTTTTCTCATAAATATAATCATTCAAATGTGAGAAACATTACTATTATTATTATATTTTTAAGTGACAGTGTCATTTACAATTAATGCCATCGTTTATAAACTAATGGTTAAGAAGTTTCAAAACTTAACTCTGGTGATAGGGGATTTTCTTTCTCGTTTTGGAATCTTTCAAATTAATATTATCGGAGGAATAGATTCCTGTCCACAAGGACTTAATGGTGTTTGTTAGGCGACTCAGTGTTACAGTCTTACATGCTAACGTTAACCATTGAGGCTTCACTGCGGTTCTCTTCAGGTCATTGACAACATAGTTACATAACAATTGGAACCTAAAAGTGAAGGAAAGGTATGAAGCATAAATAAACCAGCAAAAGCTACTGTTACACTTCTGATTATTTTATTAATGTAATTTTTATTTATCCAAGTTGTCCAGAGTCAGAATACGTATTTTACGAGGGAGACCTGGCCAGTACCAGATTGTGGAAACATTGGTACTTAAATCAAAAACAGTTTAGATTTAAATGAATGTGCTTTTGAAAGGTGATGATATTACTTTCTGGAGTAGGCCTGTTCAGGTTCAAGAGGCTAATGCAGGCACCATCCATGGGACCAGGATAAACTAAAATCATGCACACAATGACATCCCATTAATAGGATGGGGCACGGCAGGAGAGTACACCGGACCGGAACGATTTCCAAGTGGATACACCCTCTGACTCTGGGGTACCTGCACTCAGCCAGCAGCGGTGATTTGACAAATGATTCTGTATCAAAGAGGTCTGTACTGATTTGAGATGTAATTGATTGGATGGGAGGCAATTGAATCCCTGATTGGTTTAACTGAAGAGAAAGAAGAGATTGAAATATAGAATGGTATGGAAGAGGAGAGGAGAGGAGAGGAGAGGAGAGCAGAAGAGAGGAGAGGACGGATTTGTCTTCCACTATTCAAACAGAAGAGATATGGATGGAAATTGTATGTATTCTTACTATCGATTTGTTTCACGTCAAGGTGTGGTCTAGCTGCTCAGCATTCTTTCATTATACACTGTGTAAAACATATTGGGAACACCTTCTTAATATTGAGTTGCAACCCCTTTTGCCATCAGAACAGCCTCAATTTGTTGGGCATGGACTACAAGGTGTTGAAAGCGTTCCACAGGGCTGCTGGTCCATCTTGACTCCAATGCTCCCCACAGTTGTGTCAAGTTGGCTGGACGTCCTTTGAGTGGTGGACCATTCTCAATACACACGGGAAACTGTTGAGCATGAAACACCCAGCACTGTTGCAGTTCTTGACACTCTCAAACCGGTGAGCCTGCAAACACCCCGTTAAAAGGAACTTAAATATTTTGTCTTGCCCCTTCACCCTCTGAATGGCACACATAGACAATCCATTTCTCAACTGTCTCAAGGCTTAAAAATCGTTCTTGAACCTGTCTCCTCCCCTACATCTATACTGATTGAAGTGGATTTAACTGGTGACATTAATAAGGGATCATAACTGACTTGACTAGTGAAATAAATGTTGGATTCACCTGGTCAGTCTATGTCATGGAAAGAGTAGGAGATTCCTAACATGTTGTACACTCAGAGTATATCTTCAGACTACTAGAAGTTCGAGTCTTAATTCACCTATCAATTGATATCATCATTAACCTTTGTTGTGGGATTCATGGCACTGGGGAAGTGACATCTTTAGTTAAAAATGGAGGATAGCCGGCAGACTAGCAAGGCCTCCAGAGGATTGGCTCAACCTCATAAACCATTATAGTAGGGACATTATGAGAGCAAAGCACTGCCTGAAACGACGTACAGAATACCAACCACATAAGCGCCTGTGAAATGAACATGATCCCAACCACATCTTTATATTTTGTGGAACAACAAAATTATGACTGTGCACTACAACACAACACAATGCAATCAATTTAAATAAATAAATAATATAAAATATATATTTTTTTGTATTTCTTTTTTTAACAGAAAACAGTCTGCTTTCCTTTTCAATTACAATATGATAATTTATTCATCCTCCTTATCTGTAGGAGGGTATAGTAATGTCTATAATTCCATTTTTGGTTGCCAAAAGTAGTTACCGGGAAATTATAGACAGGAGGTAAATTTCATGTAAGATGTACACTTAATGTTGTCATTATATTTCACAGTCCCCTGCAGTCCTCACACAGTCATAATATCTGTGAATGTTCAGGAAGTATTCATAACCCATTGACTTATTCCACATTTTGAGGAGTTACAGTCTGGATTCAAAATGGATTAAATACCACATCATGTCAAAGTGTAAAACATATTTTTAATTTTTTTATTTGTGCAAATGTATTGAAAATTAAATACATAATTATCTCATTTATATAAATATTCACAACCCTGAGTCTATGTTTTGTAGAAGCACCTTTGGCAGAGGGTATTTCTGGGTAAGTCTCTAAGAGCTTTCTACACCTCGATTTGCCCATTATTCTTAAAAAAAAAAAATTCAAGCGCTGTAAAATTGCTTGTTGATCATTGTTAGATAACAATTTACAGGTCTTGCCATAGATTTTCAAGACAATTTAAGTCAAAACTGTAACCAGGCCACTCCTGGAACATTCACTGTCTTCTTGGTAAGCAACTCCAGTGTAGATGTAGCTTTTCGATTATTGTCCTGTTATCTCCTATTGTCTGGTGGAAATCAGACTGAACCAGGTTTTCCTCTAGGATTTTTCCTGTACTTAGCTCCATTCCGTTTATTTTTTTTTATCCTGAAAAACTCACCAGTCCTTAATGATTACAAGCATACCCATTACATGATGCAGCCACCACTATGCTTGAAAATATGGAGTGTGGCACTCAGTAATGTGTTGTATTGGATTTGCTCCAGTCCTAACACTGTGTTCAGGATATTTTTTTTATTGCCTTCCCAGATTTCTTTGCAGTATTGCGTTGGTACCTTGTTGCAAACACGATACATGTTTGGAACATGTACAGGCTTCCTTCTTTACCTTCTGTCACAGTTTTTTCAAACTGCTTACACACAAAATCTTTTCATGTCACATGATTTTTGAAACCTCTCACTCAAAGTGCAAAACTACACACAAAATATCCAAAACCATAAGTTATTTCTCAGCCTTTGACTCAGTTGTCAATTGCATAAAACACTTTTTTCAAAACACTACACACAATTATCTATATAAAACAAAAATCTAACAGGAAGTGACTTGCTTTCCTTTTCCAAACACAACCAATCAAAATGCTACACTTATTCACCAGGTCACACACACACTCATCACATGTGCAACCACTAATAGCTTAACTGATCACTAACCAATCATTGCTTTACTGTAGTATAGGCCTATAAATAGGTCAAAGGTCAGATGACCTGTTTTGAACAATGAATGCCAACAATGGACAGAGAGCAGGAGGAGGAGGAAGAGGAAGAGGAAGAAGAGGACAAGGGCGAAGAAGAAAAGGGAGGAGAGCCATCTCTGATGAAATTAGGGCAACACTTGTTGATCATGAGAGTCCAACTTGAGTCGATTTACAGTGGCGTCCATAATTCGAACCTTCAGAAATGAGAACAGGTGTGCAACTATCTAATGACTATTTTAGCATTACAGTAATGTACTGTAAAATACGTATGACTGCATAGTATTGCATAAACATTTGTAACTCTAAGCCATCCATTTACTGCACTGCATTGAATGAATGAGGTTGGTTATCAGGCTGTACTACATTTCTTTGTACATTGTTTACAGTTCCTATGCTGAACACATACTGTGTTTGAATTCTGTACAGAGTGGAAAGGCAAAGACATCATGGAGGACGAGGACGCTTGTTTACAGATGTACAAGAGACTGCAATTATAAATGTGGTTTTGGCCAACAATACAATTAGGATTCGAGAGATATTAGAGCATATCTTGAATAATGACACCATATTTAACAACATCAATGCTGTAAGCCTGTCGACCATACAACGCATCCTCAAACGTCACCGAGTGACAATGAAACAACTTTACAAGGTGCCATTTGAGAGAAACTCTGACAGAGTCAAGAATATGTTTGGCTTCAACCTCACCAAAACCAGGCGCCGTGGAAGAAATGTAATAGGACAGAGGGCAATTACCAATGTCCCTGGAGAGCGTGGGGGTAATATAACTATGTGTGCTGCCATCACTCAAAATGGGGTCCTCCATCACAACGCCACACTGGGTCCGTACAACACCGGACATATGCTCACTTCTCTGGAGGCAATTTACACAATGTTTGTCCCTGATCCAGATCAGGAGTCTGCTAGATTTGTGGTTTTATGGGACAATGTTAGTTTTCACCGGGCTGTTCTGGTCCAAAACTGGTTTGCCACCCATCCACAATTTGTAGTTTTGTACCTACCCCCATATTCACCTTTTCTAAATACCAAAGAGGAATTCTTCTCAGCCTGGCGCTGGAAAGTGTATGATCCCCAACCCTATGCCCGCATGCCGCTCTCCAGGCTCCAGGCAATGGAGAGATACTCCATGTGGGGACATAGAGGTTGCCTCTGTCCAAGGTTGGATACGCCATGCTAGGAGATACTTCCTCCATGTGGGGATAGAGGTTGCCTCTGTCCTTCATGCCTCCATGTGGGGACATAGAGGTTGCCTCTGTCCAAGGTTGGATACGCCATGCTAGGAGATACTTCCCTCGATGTTTGGCAAGAGAAAACGTATCCTGTGATGTGGACGAAGTATTGTGGCCAGACCTAGGCCGGAGAAGAGATGAAGGGTAGCTTAGCACTGGTGGTCCCCCCACTACCAATTCCTGGACTGGCCCCCGGGACCCCCCACACACAATTGTGTTCTTTACTGTATTCTAAAGAAAATATTTTTGGTGTACATATGTTTATGGTTTTGTTGTATGCTACTGTATACAACAGTCATGTTTGGCCTAATAAATATTTTCTGTTTCTACATTGCATTGGTGTTTACAGTGTACTTGTTACCCCTCTCAGCAGATGACTTTCTCTGTAGAACATTGTATTGAAATGTAGATATAAGCCTATGAAAGACCAAAGAGCTTTAGATTTAGAACAACAGTGTTTACATGGTATATCCAGAAATGTACTATTATGAAAGCAGTGTTTGCCATTTGACGCAAATGCTTCATTCTGATATGTGTTTATGGCATTTTGAATGCAGTGGTACATTTTGAAGGAGATGTGAGGCATTTTGAATGCAGTGGTACATTTTGAAGGAGATGTGAGGCATTTTGCATTTTGTTTGTGCAGTTTAGGGAATTGTGTGTAGAGTTTTGAAAAAAAGGAGACAGTTTTGAAAACGTGTGTAAGCAGTTGGAAAAAACTGTAATTAGGTTATTATTGTGGAGTAACTACAACGTTGTTGATCCATCCTCCATTTTCTCCTGTCACAGCCATTAAACACTCTCTAACTGTTTTAGTCACCATTGGCCTCAAGGTGAAATCCCTGAGCAAGTGGCCTTCCTCTCTGGGCAACTGAGTTGAGTTGATACATCATCCAAAGTGTAATTAATAATGTCACCTTCAAAGGGATATTCAAAGTTGACTTTGTTTTCTTTCTCTTCCATCTACCAATAGGTGCCCTTCTTTGTGAGGCATTGGAAAACCTCCCTGGTCTTTGAATCTGTGTTTGAAATGCTCTGCTCAATTGAGGGACCTTACATATAATTGTGTGGGATACAGAGATGATGTAGTCATTCAAAAATCATGTTAATCCCAAAAATGTTTTTTTTTGCACACAGAGTGAGTCCATGCAACTGATCGTATAACTTGTTAAGCACATTTTTTATGTGCTCTGCAGATAGGGAGGCTCTGCAGATAGGGAGGCTCTGCAGATAGGGATGGCTCTGCAGATAGGGAGGCTCTGCAGATATGGAGGCTCTGAAGATAGGGAGGCTCTGCAGATATGGAGGCTCTGCAGATAGGGAGGCTCTGCAGATAGGGAGGCTCTGAAGATAGGGAGGCTCTGCAGATATGGAGGCTCTGCAGATAGGGAGGCTCTGCAGATAGGGAGGCTCTGCAGATAGGGAGGCTCTGCAGATAGGGAGGCTCTGCAGATAGGGAGGCTCTGCAGATAGGGAGGCTCTGAAGATAGGGAGGCTCTGCAGATATGGAGGCTCTGCAGATAGGCAAAAACAGAACAGCAGAAAGACCAACAAAAAAAAAGAGAAACATCTCCAGTTGGTCGCCGCAATGTGCCGACTGTGTTTCCATGTTTCTGTCTTCCTTTCCGGCATTGGCAAGCTGGCAACACAGCATAGCTCTACCTGTTGCCTTCTGACATGGACATGCTGTGTTCGCTGGTGACAGCTGCTGCACAGGACCGGACCCAGAGGTCACAAATGACCTTTCGGACTGTCTTTTTTTTTTTTTCAGTCACACCACATATTTGTCATACGATGTCCACCGATGCAACCCGGAGCGCCACAATGGGACCATGGAGTGGGTGCAGGGTGCTGTGAATGTTCCTGCTTGTCCTGCAGGATCAACTTTACCTGAGATGAAATGTGTGGTTGTGTGTGTGCTTGAGTGTGAGTGCATGTGTGTGTGTGCATTTGTGTGTGTTTGTGTGTGTGTGTTTGTATGTGTGTGTGTGTGTGTGTGTGTGTGTGTGTGTACATGCATGGGCTTGTGAGTCTCCTAGGCCCTCTATGACTCCCATGGACTGCTGCTTTGGGTTTAACTCTAACCCTTCACTAACCCTTCTGTTCTCTAATCCTGACCCTTCATTTTAGCTCTAATTCTAACCCTTCAGTTTATCTGTAACCCTAACCCTTCAGTTTAACTCTAATCCTAACTCTTCAGTTTATCACTAATCCTAACCCTTCAGTTTAACTCTAACCCTAACCCTAACCCTTCAGTTTAACTCTAATCCTAACCCTTCAGTTTAACTCTAACCCTAACCCTTCAGTTTATCTCTAACCCTAACCCTTAATTTTAGCTCTAATCCTAACCCTTCAGTTTAACTCTAATCCTAACCCTAACCCTTCAGTTTATCACTAATCCTAACCCTAACCCTTCAGTTTATCACTAACCCTAACCCTTCAGTTTAACTCTAATCCTAACCCTAACCCTTCAGTTTAACTCTAACCCTAACCCTAACCCTTCAGTTTAACTCTAACCCTAACCCTTCAGTTTAACTCTAATCCTAACCCTTCAGTTTAACTCTAACCCTAACCCTTCAGTTTAACTCTAATCCAAACCCTAACCATTCAGTTTATCACTAATCCTAACCCTTCAGTTTAACTCTAATCCGAACCCTAACCCTTCAGTTTATCACTAATCCTAACCCTAACCCTTCAGTTTAACGCTAACACTGACCCTAGAGTTTAGCGTGGTAATTGCTGCATTACTAGCCCTATTGTTTGGCTGCTGGAGGCATTGCATTTTATTATACTGTATGAATCATCATTAAGAAGTGCTCATTCACCAGCATGTTCCCCTGGCATCAAGACCCTGCCAACAGTTTATACATAGACGTGTTATACAGAGATTATATTATAGGTGAATATCCCAAACTAGAAGAAATGTGTCTATTTCAACATACATGGCTTGTTCTTTGAGGTTTAGTCCGGGTATCTGCTGATTTTAACAGCTGATTTAAAAAAGTACATTTAATTTGATTAATTTATACCAGGATACTACTCCACTGTGTGCTAAACAGATATAATTCTCTTGTATATTGTATAGTGGACTGGCCAAGTATGCTAGATAAATAATGTGTTAGCAGCATGGATACCAGGGTCACTCGGCATGTGTGCTATTGGAAAAAAAACCCACTGTGTGATATGACATCATGGAATGTGCCACCAAAATGACCCCTTTTCCCTTCGTAGTGCACTACTTTTGGCCATAGCGCTAAGGGAACCTGGTCAAAAGTAGTGCACTATATAGGTAATAGGGTGCAATTTGTGACGCTCCTATGGTTTCATGAGGAGGGATGTTTAATGATTTTTGTTTGCCATAGTAATTCCATGAACCTGGCAGTGACAGGGTTGGGCATGCAACCCCATACAGGGAGAGGTGGATGAACCAGTCCCTTTCCATCATCCCAACCATCTGCCATCTGTCTCCCCTGTTACACTATACACAAAATATGAACTCATTTCATTATTGAAGATTTAGTACAAAATACGGACTCATTTCATTATTTAATATTTACTGCTGTAAGGAGAGAAAAAAAAGAGTTTTATTCAGAATCCTCTTGAGCTGTTCGCAATATGTCTTACAATGTGCTTGCCTCTAGAAATATTATAGCCTCCCCCTTGCCCTCCCCTTCTCAAAAACAGAAGAGGGGTTTCGCTGTTCAATTATTCACTGATATACAAGAGATTTTTTCTATGAGTCTTTAGATTTTAACCAAGAAGACACGAAATGAAGAAGATCAACTGTTTGTTGAGATTGAATAAGGGAGGGAGGGACTGGAGGACCATGCATTTAATGTGAGCAATTATTGTAGATGAACAATGTTCAGACCCAAGAGGATAGTCAGTAGTTGAACAATGTTCTCAGACCCCAGAGGATATCAGAATGTGATGTATGGCTTTTGGAGTACAATCACTATGGAAACCAGAAATCCTATTCCCTATTAAAGTGCACTAGTTTTAGTGCACTACCGCACAGGGCTCTGGTTAAAAGTAGTGCACTATGTAGGGAATATAGTGCTTTTTGGGACGCGGTCCCAAAGTTTTTGCCACCCACTCGGACAGCCGTTAATCATCTTCTTTCCCTTTAGATACTGGCACTGCAGAATTTGGCCAATGTGTCAAGAAGCAATTATGTATACTTAGTGCTCTCTCTCTCCCACCCTCCCCTCCCCTCTCTTTTTTATCTCTCACACTCTTTATATAATCACAGCGCTGGAGAGCCGTTTATTCTTCTCTCTCTCTCTCGCTCTCGCTCTCTCTGTCTCTCTCTCTCTCTCGCTCTCTCTGTCTCTCTCTCTCTCTCTCTCTCTCTCTCTGTCTCTCTCTGTCTCTCTCTCTCTCTCTCTGTCTCTCTCTCGCTCTCTCTGTCTCTCTGTCTCTCTCTCTCTCTCTCTCTCTCTCTCTCTCTCTCTCTGTCTCTCTCTCGCTCTCTCTCTCTCTCTCTCTCTCTCTCTGTCTCTCTCTCGCTCTCTCTGTCTCTCTCTCGCTCTCTCTGTCTCTCTCTCTCTCTCTCTCTCTCTCTCGCTCTCGCTCTCTCTCTCGCTGTCTCTCGCTCTCTCTCTCTCTCTCTCTCTCGCTCTCTCTCTCGCTCTCTCTCGCTCTCTCTCTCTCGCTATCTCTCGCTCTCTCTCTCGCTCTCTCTCTCTCTCGCTCTCGCTCGCTCTCTCTCGCGCTCTACTGTCTCTCTCTCTCTCTCTCTGTCTCTCTCTCTCTCTGTCTCTCTCTCTCTCTCTCTCTCTCTCTCTCTCTCTCTGTTAATTTTTTTTGGTATATTTTGGTTGACGGCCAGACGCAACACAATGCAGGCTGAGGAAGTAAACAGGAATATCCTAAGCTTCAATATAATCAAGCGTTCCTTGTAATCTAAATCACATTTTCTCTCATTGATTTCTTACATATTCATTCTGCCACTCTGATTGACTGTAAATGACCGTACGGGTTCTGTACACTCCGTGTTTAATGTCCTGTGAATCAGGATCACGGAGAGCAATGTGAGTGGACGAGACGAGAACACATGTTCCGCTGGTATTGAGGCAATTGCAAATCTCCAAAGTGGCGTTCTTCACTTCATTATATTTGACATCCAGATCAGTTGTTTTATAGAGTGAGGGCTGATGAGAGAGGCGACGTGGGACATTGCAAACGCTTCCTAAAATCTCATGGACAGTATATGCATGCAGATTATTCCTGGTGATATGCCACCCTTTTTCACGATATAGTGCACTACTTTTGACCAGGGCACATGACACCCTATTCCTTATATAGTGCACTACTTTTGACCAGGGCCCATGACACCCTATTCCCTATATAGTGCACTACTTTTGACCAGGGCCCATGACACCCTATTCCCTATATAGTGCACTACTTTTGACCAGGGCCCAATGACACCCTATTCCCTATATAGTGCACTACTTTTGACCAGGGCACATGACACCATATTCCTTATATAATGGCCAGAGACTTACACATAATATCTGTCCCAAATGACAACCTATTCCCTATAGTCAAAAGTAGTGCACTACATAGGGAATAGGGTGCCATTTGAGACTATCGTGATGGCTGAGCTGGTCTTATCAGAGATGAACGGTTATGGTTCAGGACCATGTGAAGGACTTGGCTGTGATTCCAGTCTCGTGTTTTTTTTTTTTTTTTTTGTGGTTTGTTTATTTGTGCCGAGTGACTCAGGACCAAGCTGATTGCCACGCTAATTATATCCCGATGACAGGGACAGCATCGTGTTGTTATTATTTACTGTCATATGCAGCGACGTAGCGGACACTCGGCAGCTTCCAGTCACTTTAGAGAGTATTAAAGGTGCACACTGGGATTTGGTTATCTAGCTGTTCAATGGTCATTTCAGTTTTACATTTTCGACCATTGATTCTTGAAGAATATAAATTATAAGTAACCTGTGAGTATATCACAACTGTCAGTAACTTTATCATTAACCCATGGTATTATAGTTTTTTCCCCCCTCCATTGTTTACAAAGTCAAAACAAAGAAAGTATAGCTTCAGAATATATTTAAATCTACATATTGGATAGCATGAACTGTCAGTCCTCGCATCTAGAGCGCTGTCAATGAATATGAGCGGTTTTACATTCCCCTAGCCCCATCCCGCAGCTGTGTACAGAAACCAATGGCGAGCAAACATTTAGTTGTGTTTCCAATCCCAGATTGTAGCTTTTAGGCCGAAAAGAGGTGTAGTTTCAGCTGAACACATGATGACAGGCTGTCAGACTGCCCTCTCCACGGACTTTATTTTAACCATGACTTAGGCTTCAAAGGAGGTTGTTTTTTTTACTCTTGACCGTGCCACTCAACCAGAAAAGGACATGGCCATTTTGACACTCTTTTTTCCTAAGTGAACTGGAAGACGTGAGAGGATTTCACTACATGGCACATTATCACGTTCACAAGTGGCAAGCAGTGGCAGAGTCAAGGGGAAAGTTAGTTCGATGTGTGATGATTACTTGAATAAGTCTGGAGGATGGTGGATTTAAAAAAAAACTTTGCATAGCCTAGTGGGAAATCAATGAATACATTTGAAATTCTCACATCATGTCAAAAAAAAGTGGTTCTTCTAATTTGCATGTATAATATGAGTAGTAATTCTTAATTATAACAAAATACATAGTGTGGATGTCATTAATATAATTTAACGTGAAAAATATAATTTTTGAATTTGTTACACATCTCTCAGTGAACACACAAAATCCAGCTTTACTACATCCAGCACATAGAAATATGGATCAAATATCAAATATACTGTATCCTGTATAGGTGTATATAAGGTAATATACTGTATCCTGTATAGGTCTACATAGAGTAATATACTGTATCCTGTATAGGTCTACATAGAGTAATATACTGTATCCTGTATAGGTCTATATAGAGTAATATACTGTATCCTGTATAGGTCTATATAGAGTAATATACTGTATCCTGTATAGGTGTATATAGAGTAATATACTGTATCCTGTATAGGTTAATATAGAGTAATATACTGTATCCTGTATAGGTCTATATAGAGTAATATACTGTATCCTGTATAGGTCAATATAGAGTAATATACTGTATCCTGTATAGGTCAATATAAAGTAATATACTGTATCCTGTATAGGTTAATATAGAGTAATATACTGTATCCTGTATAGGTCTATATAGAGTAATATACTGTATCCTGTATAGGTTAATATAGAGTAATATACTGTATCCTGTATAGGTCTACATAGAGTAATATACTGTATCCTGTATAGGTGTATATAGAGTAATATACTGTATCCTATAGTAATATACTGTATCCTGTATAGGTCTATATAGAGTAATATACTGTATCCTGTATAGGTTAATATAGAGTAATATACTGTATCCTGTATAGGTCAATATAAAGTAATATACTGTATCCTGTATAGGTTTATATAGAGTAATATACTGTATCCTAGAGTAATATACTGTATCCTGTATAGGTCTATATAGAGTAATATACTGTATCCTGTATAGGTCTATATAGAGTAATATACTGTATCCTGTATAGGTCTATATAGAGTAATATACTGTATCCTATAGTAATATACTGTATCCTGTATAGGTGTATATAGAGTAATATACTGTATCCTATAGTAATATACTGTATCCTATAGTAATATACTGTATCCTGTTTAGGTGTATATAGAGTAATATACTGTATCCTGTATAGGTCTATATAGAGTAATATACTGTATCCTGTATAGGTTAATATAGAGTAATATACTGTATCCTGTATAGGTTAATATAGAGTAATATACTGTATCCTATAGTAATATACTGTATCCTATAGTAATATACTGTATCCTGTTTAGGTCTATATAGA